>NC_080050.1:8771166-8829214 GCF_026212465.1 Amaranthus tricolor | reverse complement strand
AGTAAATACTACACTTTGAGAAAATATGTTGTGTTTGCCTATGAACGACTAATACATTTATTTGTATATATAGCAAACATTAATCCTTTAGCGACAAAATAGGCGTAATTAGAACGTTATTTTTTTCAAGCCAACCTTTTTATACGACAAAATTTGATTAGGCGACAAACTATGCGATATTGGATTTTTGTCGCAGGCCTGCGACACCTGTGACAAAGAGGTTTGTCGCCTATTTTGTCGCATAACTTCTCACCTCAGATTTTTAATTTGTCCTCTAATGAATATTTTTTGTAATGAATTAGATTCTAGAATTAAATCTCGGAAAAGTATATTGAAATTGCTGAAGGACTCTTTGGCTGCATTTTCTTTTATGGGTATGAGTTGTCGCATTCTTTCCCTAGGTCCCCAAACTCTGATCATAGTTTATATGAGCAAGATACGCTGGGTAATGATGATGATGGTATACTGAAATTGGTGACTCATATGTTCTTGATAACAGTTGAAAGTAGTAGTAATTGAGAAATCTTCAATCGTACCAAATCATGTTGTTAGGTGTGTGTTTTGTTGGTATATTACACACTATGAGTATCTTTGATGACTCTTTTGTTGTGAATTTACGAGCTAAGGTAAAATAAGATTGCATAAGTTACCCTTAATGTATAACTCTTAATTTCATTTCTGAAACTTTTCACCTTCTCTAGTAAACTCCCACTTTATAGTACATTGCATTTGAGAATATGAAAAAAAGGGTTAAAAAAATAATATGCTTGTAAAATGCATTGTAATAGATAATGATGATGAGTATAATCTATCTCAATCTAATAATAATATGAGTCTAATTAATACCTTACAGTTTTTAAAACAAATCAATTTATAGTTTCAAGATGATTAAGGAGTCATTATAAATTAATTACATATATATAATTAGTAATTTTTTATTTCAATAATTCATAAAGCATGCTTACCACAGGAATCTATCTAGTACTACATTTAAAAGTGTAATTTAAAAGCAAAATAAAAGTAGGTATAATATAATATATTTTGACGCATAATTTAGTAATAAACTCAAAATTTTATGGTATAGTGGGTAATATAATTACTATTTATATAATTAAATGTTTAAAATATATTCTATTTTTACTACATAATATTGAATTTATTTCCAAGGAAATTTTATTGAAATTTTAAATCTGACTAGCAGTAGCAAGTCCCAGCTAGGCAGCAATGCTTTGAACGGGAATCAGAATGTATCCTAAAACAAAATAAAAGATAAATATAATATAATATAGTTTGACGCATTATTTAGTAATAAATTTGAAATTTTATGTAATATAATTTATGTTCATATATTAAAAGGTTTAAGAAAGTTTAGTTAGAACAAGTATCTCTAAATGCTCACTACAATATTTTAAGTTAGCGTATATACCAAACAATCTCAAAGGTGCATTCAAATTGAGAACATGCTATAAAAGTAGTTTCCATTTTTGCTCCAATGCCTCACAGATTAACCCAACGCACCATTTTGCACTTAGCCGATAGCTTGAAACTGAAAAAAAACCAAAATAAAAATTACAAGGATGACAATCTACATAACCAGTTTTTCATACGCGAGCCAACGAGAAAGGATGTAAGAAGCTGAACAAAGTATGTAAATGCCATTGCAGACATTATTTATACATATAACCGAAACTATAATTAACAGAGCTGCCAACACACTCTAGCGGAATGCAATGAGCAAAAGATGAAATCTGATTTCAAGTGGCCATAACAAAAATGGTTCAAATGGCACCTCAAAAGGCTCAGAATTTTGGATTAAAATAACCACTTGATTTCAAGAAAAGAGTGTGGACAATGTATAGATTCCTTCATTTAAATTCAAAAACTAAAAAAAAAGAAGACTTGTCCCCGGAACTGCCAAAGGGAAAAATGGAAAAATGAAGGACCTGTTCGGTGTAAAATGATTTTAAACAATATACAAAGGGCTATGGCTGGATAAAAAAGAAAACCCCTAACCTGGTGGTAACGATACAAAGGACAAAGTTGTCTTAGTCGATTAACATTGAGCTCAACTTATCACTCAACAATTCTACAGCAGTTATATCAACATTCGGAAACCAAGTTTGAGATTACTGCTAAAGAAATGAGACATCAAAATGATGGTACACGGTACTACCTAACCTATATAAGTATATGGAAATGTTGCTATTCACAAAAACTTTTATGTAGGGGTGGTCAAACGACTCTTGATAAGAGATTGATTCCAACTTAAATCCAATCGATGTAAGGGTTACTACTTACTACAGTCAACCTCTAAATTGACAAGCCATCTCATGTTAAGAGCTATTCATTTTAACAACCACATAGCAGGTTACGGGTACATATCGATGCGTATCTTGCAAAAAAAAATCCATTCCTATTCATAAATTTAGGCCAACAACAGCACTAATCCCAGCATTTCAAAGATTTGAATACCTGAAATATAGTCATTTGTGAAGTCCTCGCTAACTTTCCCATGGACCATTGTACCCACCTGAAATTAAAAGTGGACACTTCAGCGCCATATCCCAAAGCAGAGTGCAGGAAAAAGCATTTAAAAATTATGATAAAAAAGACAGCAGTTAAAAGACGATGAGGAATACCACAAATACAAAGTCCGAATCATCATTAACAGCACAAATATAGTCCTCTATATCAACCAGCTTGTTTGAGCTATGAGAGAAGCCTAAAAGGCAGACATGCATTTTGGTTACTAAAACTAAAATATTAAATTGACTATGTTCATGCACACACAAACGCCTAAAACCCACCAATTATTTGAGCATTTTCAGGTATATGTTGCATCAGCGGATCTTTAAGGACTCGAAGTAGCACTTCTCCTGAATCTTTTGCACGTATACAAGACTTCTCCAATAGCTCCACTGTATAAAACGAAGAGTAATCATTAGAATATGAACCATGAAATTCTTTTAGAAAGCAAAAATATAAGGCTTGTATTAATTTATAAAAGAAAATTTGTTTGAAAGAAACCTCAATGCAACATTTGCACTAGGAATCACAATAAACAAGAAAACAGTAATCAGATTAATTTACTACAACGAATGCAACTCGTTAAGAGGTAAATTAACAGATCAAACTTTTGAAATTAATGAAATCCCATCACATAAGCCTTCATGTCACACATTAAGGGTAGGAAATATTAGTCCACTAGAAGCATCTAAAACAATTCTTATCAAAATAGTTGCTTACCCATAATGCCACAAAATCGTTTCAATGTTCTGGGAATACGAGTGAGTGGGTTGACTTCAAAAACGACACCGGAATCAGTTTTCACATACACAGCTCCAACCAATCCAGCTTTATTTAAGGGACTATCCAAAATTGCACGAAGAGCCTAGATATCAAACAATATTAATTCATAAGCATAAAACTGAAACAAAGGAGCACAAAACAAATTCAACATATACAAAGCTTTTTTTTTAATATTCATTTTTTCGAGCCAAATTTAGAAGAATGTCTACTTGGTGAAGGATGCCTAAATACAGCACTACGTTCAACAAAAAGAACTATATATAAGGGTACTTGGTTTAATGAAATACATTTTTCATGTAAATCCAATCAAAAAAAAAAGAATCGAAGTCTTTTATTTTGGTAAAATGTGTACAAAAGAAAGGAAAATCCTTTTCCACCCTTGACATTGTCCCTTATAAATCTCTTATGATACCAAACAATATAAAATAGAGAAAAATTCTCTAAAACAAACTCACCCTAAATGTATTATATAAATAAACTCCTAATGAGTTTTTAACTTAGCTTTCTTGAGCAAAACTCTTACTATAAAATGAAAAGGCCTACAAGGAATAAAGATGTCTAGAATTTAAAAAAAAAAGAAAAAAAAGGATACTAACAACACATAGATAAAGATGAAAAACAAGCATCACAAGCATGGAAAATCATTATCTATAAGATCCAATGTTTGGTAATCTAGAATATTTAAAAGAAGAAACAATATTTAAAAAAACTAGGAGCAAATGATAATAAAAAATGGAGAAAAATGATATGCATTAGAATATAATAACACTAAACAAGTAATAAACTTCTCAGAATTCTTGCAATTGATTTAAATAACATTAAAAACAATATTGGATCAAGTAACCAACCTCATAAAATATGTCGGGGCGATAATGATCGGGATTCCTGCCTTGCTTCAACAAATAGCTAGCATCTTCTTGGGAACTTAAAATCTTCTTCTTCTAAAATAAAATATTTATTTTATTTTAACTTAAAAAATAAATTAAAAAATCAATAATAAAAAATTTCAAAACCTAGAAAAAAGTTGCAAACCTTGCGAACAAAAGCCATATGAAGTGAGGCGTTTTCAAGAATAAAAATGGTAGTGGCTTTTCTACGAGGTAGCGCCTCAATAACACACATATTGTTGTTTTTCGAGTGAAATTCACAATCAACAGTGTTCTTATTGACATTGTCATCGGAACTGTGCAATTGTTTTCGTTTCTTCTGCATCTTTCTTTCTTTTACTATTTCTCAATCTAAAATAATAAATTAGAATACTCCATTAAAAATCTTAATTATGCAGTTCAAAGCTCACCAAATCAGTGCAATTAAAAAGATAAACTCACCTTCAAAAACTCTTGTCGAAGAAAACTGTTGCAATAATATTATACCTGTTGGGAAGTTGGAATTACAATAGTATATTTAGAATTAAAACTCACCAAGTATTATTATGTTAACCTGATTTATTTATTTATTTATTGTTGAAAATTTTATAATATTATAAGAAAATAACATTGAGAAAAAATTTACATTATTTATAAAATAAATATGGAGTAACAATCTAAAAAAATATTCAAACAAATAACGTAAAAGCTGCATATTTAGGAGTATAATTCATCAACTAAAACAAATAAGAATGGGCTACACACAGGGCAACACGTGGGCCACAAAGTGAACTATGAGTAGGACTATGCCTAATTTTGATAAAGGTGAATGAGGCAAGAATGAGGCATGCCAAAAAAGGTGGCAGTTGTGTCGGGCTTAGCCTAGACATGAGATGTATCGCGTTGTGCCATTAGCATGTAATGCCTAGTTGCATGCATTCCAACTTGGTTCGTTTTCCATGTCTACTCACATCTTGGTTATTCGTGAACTAGGAAATGAAAATTCTATTGTGTCAAAATAACAACCTTAGAAGAAATACAATTCAAAGAATTAGAACTTATCATTAGTATGTAAAAAAAATTACCGTGCTTTCAACTTTTCTTAAAATAATACCAATAATTAATTAACCTGAATAATTCCAACTTTAAGCAACATTTCCCTCTAGCATTCTTAACTTGTTGAATACCTACAATTATAGGTTAACATTCCAAACCAAATGGAAAGTTAAAAAAAAAAAAAGAAACCAAAACCCCTTACCATCCTTTCACCACCCATCCCAGCATCCACCATTAGAGTCAACTGCCTCCCCCCCCTTCCCCTTCCCGCACGATCCCTACACCCCTGTGTAACACATTCTCCCCCTGCAAGACCCCACTTCTCCCCACCCATGCGAAGATCCCACCACACACACCCAAAACAACCATGAATCAAGATATACCCACAACAATCGCACAACGACCGAACTTATGGTTTCAAGGAGTTAGATTACATTTTCAATAAATTTGTTTAAAGGAGTTGAGTAAAGCTTTTGGGTTTAGATTTATAGGGTAATTATTTCCATAGATGCCTTTAGTAGTCGG
This sequence comes from Amaranthus tricolor, assembly GCF_026212465.1. NCBI lineage: Eukaryota > Viridiplantae > Streptophyta > Magnoliopsida > Caryophyllales > Amaranthaceae > Amaranthus > Amaranthus tricolor. The sequence goes on along the minus strand of NC_080050.1, from coordinate 8,823,458 downwards.
CGATAAGCCCTTTTGGGGGGGGGGGGGGTGTTTACGGTGGCGAGGAGGGGTAGAATAGGATTGGATTGGGCTTTTTTTTTATTTGAAAATTTATCTTTAAGAGGTTAAAAGTAACTTTGTATGTTTTTAGGTAAAAACCTTCAAAGTTGGTATTATTTATTATTAATCAAAAGTTTGTATTATTATAATAAAAAGTTTGAATGCTTATATTATTCACAGTAACTTAGCCTATAATGTATGCATGAAAACTTAGCCTAATTTATTATTATTATTATTATTATTATTATTATTATTATTATTGATTATTATTATTATTATTATTATTATTATTATTATTATTATTATTATTATTATTATTATTATTGATTATTATTATTATTATTATTATTATTATTCTTATTATTATTATTATTATTATGGGAAAGAAATGTATGCATATAAGATGTTAGATTCACCTTAAGGTACATTTTCAATAGATTAATTCACTAAAAGTATTGTAATGTGGTACAACCGCACAAGTATAATGAAAGATAATTGTGGGCAACGTAGATGTAAAACATGTATCCCTAATGCATCAACTATTGGGAGAGAGCGAGTAACAAAAATTCCTGTAAAAAAACATGATGGTCCTAAATCTTTGGCCTTTAAGCCTCGGCAACCCCTAAAGGCAATAGTTATAACATCACCATCAACATCCTTCATGCATGCAATAGCCAAACCATAAAGCCTAAACCTTAAACCTTAAACTGTAATCCTTAAACCCTAAACCCCTACCCACCCCACATTTTGGAACCTTATAACTCATAAGCAATTAGCTTTCAGGCAATACGCCTAAATAAACACCCGACTATGCAAACACCATGACAATCACGCACTGCAAAAACATAATACTGGCTTAGCACAGGTCGGGTCTATACAGCCTAATCCAGCCCGATTAACTGATCTTTTGTTACATTAACAGATTATCAGTTATGCTTACAAGCACCTCATTACTGAAATATTGTAGTCATTATCACAACAATTCTAAAAAAAAATTGTAATCATTTAATTTAATATAAGAAAAATAACTCTCTGATTTCCTCTCAAACATTAAAATTATTATAAAGCAGACAGCTATTGCTTACAAAAAAAGCCAATGCAAGATTGAAGAAAAAGCAAATACGATAAGAATTCATGAAAACCAAAAGGAGAAATCGACACAATAATGCAGGAATTACTGACAAAAATTGACATAAGTACATGACTAAACAAAATTTACTGTTGAAAAGTATTCCTCGTAGAAAAAGTAAGAAACCCTAATCATTTCCAGGTCTATGAAAATAGGAAAAGTAGATACCTTTGGGTTGCCTCGTGAAACTGGAGGTTCGGAGCGGCGGTGCCTGGTGCCTGGTGCCTGGTGCCCGGAGAGAGAGTTGAGATTTGAGAAGAAATTGAATAGAGATTTTAACGTGAAAAACGGATTTGTTAACGCAAGTATAATATAATACAGCCAGCCATTAAACCTAATGTCCGTACTATTAAGTATTAATAGGGTGTTCAATGAGCCAGCGCCCATTTTGAGCCCTCATATGGCCAATTTTTAGAACGGTTTTGTAATCGGGTTGAAAATGGGCTCTATTATAATTATAATGAAGCGGGTTATAAAAGGGCTTACTAAGGGTGAGAAATGGGCCTTTGTAAATAGCATAAGTAATGTATAATTTAAATATTATAAATAACAATGTCAATAAAGATTTTAATATTTTTTTCAATTTGATTATTATAAATGATAATTCAATTGTTATAATTTGATAAATAGGGATTAAATATTTCTAGTAATAAAAATGGGTCGTGTTGGGTCGGGCATTGCTTTCAAAGCCCGTATTATGTTTAAGGCCATATTATGTTTAAAGGATCCTTATCCAATGCGACTCATATTTACTTAAGTCAATCCTGGTATGGCCCTTATCTGGCCCGTTGAACACCCCTAATCCTTAATACCTATTCGCAAAAACTTGGACGATACCGTCTCAATCTGAGACGGTCATTATGGGTCAGCCCATAAAAGCGCGTGTTCAGCAGTAACATTTCCTTTCCCTCCTTTTTTCCATTTTCCCTGTCACAACTCCCTCATTTTCTTCTAACTTCCATAATTAAAATTTTCTCTTTTTTCCTTTTTCATTTTATTTCCTTTCTTGATTCTTGTTATTTTTCTTTCTTCCTCTTATGATAACTGATTTTTCCTCTTGATTCTTCCTCTTAAGATTTTGATTCTTCCTCTTCAAAAACCCTTAAAATAGTTCAACTATAATTTTTTAGTAAGTTTTTATGATTATTGATTGTGGTTTTTCAAGAATCAAAAAATGAGACATTAATTCAAAGCATATTTAGGATTGGAGATTACTTGCAAAGAGAATTAGATTGGAGGAAGAAGACAAGAACACAAAACCCTAAAAATTGTAATGTAGTCGTGGGATTGAAGATTACGTTTTAACCATTGTTAAACACGCTTTATATATATTTGTAAATAGTTCATATTGAATATGTTAATAGTTAAATTACGACATATAAATTAACTATTGATATTTTATAATCTAACTCAATTTTGAACGTATAACCTTCGATTATCGTTTTAAAAATAAGTATTCAAAGTACATAAAGATATTGTATATGTTTTAGTTCAAATTGAATATGTTAATAGTTAAATTATGACATATAAATTGACAATGATGTTATAATCTAACTCAATTTCGAACTTATGATCTTCAATTATCGTTTTAGAAATAAGTATTCAAAATGTATAGATATATTGTATACCATGTAGTTCAAATTTAATAGGTGATAGTAAAATTGTGACATATAAAATGACAATTGATGTTTTATAATCCAACTCAATTTTGAACTTATAATCTTCAATTATCGTTTTAAAAATAAGTATTCAAAATGTATAGATATATTTTATACCATTTAGTTTAATTTAATAGGTAATAGTAAAATTGTGACATATAAAATGACAATTGATGTTTTATAATCTAACTCAATTTTGAACTTAAAATCTTCAATTATCAATTTAAAGATAAGTATTCAGATTGAATGGAGTTATTACAACGTATTAAGTTCAAATTGAACATGTTAGAATTAACATTGTGATATATAAATTGACATTAAATCCTCGTCTGCATCTCTTTGTAATGTCTCTAAAGTCATTTTCATGTCGAATTCATTCATTAAATTCTCCATTAGAGAGATATTTGGAGTTTTGAAGATGAAATGTCGATTTTCTTTATAATTTCTTGAAGATTTTCAGAGATTTTGTAAAGAATTTAATGTGTAAATCTTTTTGTTTATTAAATCCTCCATTAGAGAGACCTTTGGAGTTTTGAAGATGAAATGTCGATTTTCTTGATAATTTCGTAAAGATTTTCAGAGATTTTGTAAAGAATTGAATGAGCAAATTGTTTTTAATTTTGTTTCCTAAATGTCGAGTTTAAGTTTGGCGGTTTTGAAAATCAATTTCCGTGTTTACTGTTTTCAAAAATAGCATTTATTATATTTATTCTTTTTCCCTTATTTTTAATTGATAATGAAGATTGGGTCGGAGGGAGTTGGGTCGTCTCAACTTGAGACGATCTCGGCCAAGACTAGTTGATACCTATTTATATTATTCTTAATGTCTTCTTACAATATAATTAATATCCACGAAAAAGTATTTTAAAATGCCTACTTAGAGTCTGTTCTCTTCAACTTATTTTTTGAATTTATTACTTATTCTTATTGAATCAAATCAGATCAGATCATACCAGACCAAATCAATTCAGATCAGATCAAAAAAGTTCAGATCAGATCATACCAGATCAAATCATAATTATTTATTATTATTATTATTATTATTATTATTATTATTATTATTATTATTTTGGCAAATAAAAAACTTTTTCATTCACCAGAAAAAACTAATATACATCAAGGCAAGGAAAACTCATCCTTCCTTATTTGCATTAGTGTAGAAATGAGGCACACCTTCTATGAAGGGTTTCCTCGTCCCACTCTTCATGTGCATACGAGAAAGGAGAGGCTTAAATAACAACCAACAAACTAGAGTCACCTATAGAGTCCAAGCTATACAAAGGAGCTATAAGATTTACAGACAAAAAAAACTAGCAAATAACAAAGCTGGCAGATAAACAGCACCAAAGAAAAAGGCATCCAACAGAAAACAACTGCACCAAATCAAAACCAGCTGCATCAGACCAGAAAGTATACAATGCACAAGACCAGATTTGTTCAGCAGCTGCACCAAATACAGACAACAACAAGGAGAGCAGGCCTTGAGAGTCTACAAACACAACCAGCACAGCACACAGACAACAATGTAAAGCAAGACTGCAAGCAGGTCATCAATCATAGCAGTTGCACTGACAATTCAACAAGAAGACAAATCAGATAGATAGCAAGTACCAAGCAGGTCATCAAGCACTGTAGCAGAACAAGTCTGCCCATCAGCTGCACCAGACAACAGTAGCATGAAGAAACCAACAGACTTAATTCTAAGGGGAAGCTAAACAAGAATGCAGTAGCTTTAATTCTCCTTCAAAGGCTTGATATTCAGCACACGTCATCTTTGAGATATATCCGCCTTAACCATGTCAATAACACACTTAGGGGATCGTACACAATGATACCATATTGCCTCATTCCTGCACTTCCAAATATGGTATATAATGGAAGCATATACTGCAGTCAACACTTGTTGTTTTAATTGAGAAAGACCATATTTTCTGAAGTCCATGCGAGTAAACAGCTTCAAAGCAATGCCTGTCCAAGCCTTAATTCCTGCCACACATAAGAGACTAAAAGGACACTCAAAAAAAAAGATGAGAGTGTGTTTCGGAGTGTATACCACACAATGGACACAAATCATCATCCACCACTCCGATCTGCTTTAGTTTGTCCTTTGTTCTTAGTACTTGTTTAGCAGCTAACCAACAAACAAATCTAGTTTTGGTATGGATAGCCTACTCCAAACTAGATGCCTCCATTGCACCTTTGGACTATTCCCCAAACTAGATTCATATACCTCCTTGCTTGAATATTCATCCTTGCATATCCATGGCCTCAAGATTGCTGTTACTTGACAAAGTTTCTTTATAGTCCAGCTAGCTGTAACGGAGCATTGAATATCTCCCATTTTTCACCTTTAGTATACACTCCATGGATCCACTTAACCCATAAGGATTCCCTCATCATATGAACGTGCCAAACTATTTTGCCAACTGCTGCCTGATTCCAAAGCTAAATGTTACGCATACCAAGGCCACGAGCCTTTTTTGGAGTACATATTCCTTTCCAATTAATGTTGCCAGGTTTAGGTGATTGGGCAACCCCAAACCAAAGAAAAGAACGACAAATGGATTTCACAATATTGAGTACTCTTTTCGGAAGAATGAAGATTTGGCACCAGTAAGAAGTAATCCCTATCAAGACTGAGTTGATGAGTTGTAATCTGGCGGCATAAGAGAGATGCTTACTTTGCCAAGAACTGATGCGCTTGGTCATCTTATCAGCCAACTGCTCACATTCGTCAATACTAATGCGTTTGGATGAAAGAGGAACACCTAAATATCTTAACGGGAGTGTGCCAAGAGCAAATTGAGAAATGTCTCTAATATCATCTTTGAGGGAGGTATCTATCCCAGCCAAATAGATTGTAGATTTGTCTGTATTAGCATAAAGTCCTCAAGCATTGGAGAAAACCTTGACGCACTCACAAATAACTCTAACTGAAGAAAGCTCACCTTTGCAAAAGATCATCAAATCATCCACAAAGCAAAGGTGTGTGAGGTTAATGGATTTACATAGAGGATGAAGGTTGAATGTACCTACAATGCTCTTCAAACTTCTAGACAAATACTCCATCCCAATAACAAATAATAAGGGTGAAAGAGGATCACCTTGTCTTAACCCTCGTTTTGCTGCAAAAATATTAGTAGGAGACCCATTGATCATTAAGACATAACTCGTGGATGTGATACAAGCCATGATGATTTTGATGAATTTGTGTGGAAAATTGAGAGCCACCAGCATCTCTTTTATAAATTGACAATTCATTGTGTCATAAGCCTTGCATAGGTCGATTTTCATGAGACAACTGGGAGCACAACCTTGTATAGTATAATGTTTATCTATGTCTTGACAAAGTAAGATGTTATGCATAATACTATGACCTGCTACAAAAGCTTCTTGAGCTTGACCAATCAAATAATCTAGCACAAGTTTAAGTTTAGAGCAAATAAGCTTAGATATGCATTTATACAGCACATGACAACAAGAAATCGATCTGAAATCACCTAGGGATAAAGGGCTGCACACCTTTGGAATCAATGTAATTGCCGTGATATTTCAATTCTTGAGCATTTTGCCATTTTTAAAAAATTAATTAACTGCGTTGATGATATCGTCTCCCAAAACCTCCCAAGTAGCCTTATAAAATTTACTATTGAAAGCATCTAACCCCAACGCCTTATCATCAGGAATACTCCAAAAAGCATGTTTAATTTCTGCCAGAGAAAATTGGAGGTCAAGTTACTGATGATGCTGAGGAGATAGGATGGGGCCCTGATACACTGTGTTAATATTGATCATATTCCTAGCCTTGCCCTCAAAGCAGAATAGATCAGAGTAAAAGGCAAAAAAAGCCTTATGAATTTGTGAAGGTTCAGTGATGTCCCTCCCCTGGAATCTGATGAAAGCGATTTTGTTGTGCCTTAGTTTGTAATTAATGCTCTGATGAAAAAATGCAGTGTTATCATAACCAAATTTAATCCAATTCAACTTAGCTTTCTATCTAAGACTAGTTTCAAGCTCTTTTTTGAGTTGGTGAAGATGAGTAGCAGCAACCTGCTCTTGAGTAGCTAAAGTAGGGTCACCTAAATGTTCATGAAGTTGATTCTGCACATATATCAATTCAGCATGGGCTCTGTCCACCTCCATCTGTAAGTGTTCCTTTCCAAATAAGGTTTTCAACTTACTTTTAAGTAATCGCAACTTCTGAGTAATTTGATAGCTAACACAACTCTCAATTTCAATACTCCAAGTCTCACGAATACTCTCAAGAAAGCCTTTCTTTATCACCCAACAGTTGAAAAACCTAAAAGGTTTCTTAGACTGCTGAAAATCAGAAAAAGACACTAGCATCGGAGTATGAACATACTCTCATTCAGCAAGGAAGTGAACCGCTAAGTTAGGAAAACTGTCCTCCTAGTGATCATTTCCCAGCACTCTATCAATCTTACTCATGACCTGGTTATCACCTCCTTGCTTGTTAGTCCAAGTAAAGAATTTTCCATGGTGTTTAAGATCATGAACATTGCACAATGCCATACAATCACGAAGGGGCTGAACTTCAACTAATCGCACTGGAGACCCTATCCGTTCATCAAGATTTGCTACACGGTTAAAATCTCCCAATATAATCCAAGGAGAAGTGATGGATTTACTCATATCCTGAAGATTATAAAATAACTGAAGTCAATCCTGCTTTATAGTGGACCCATAAACAAAGGTGCAAAGGAACGTATCACCATTATTTGGAGCTACTACAACATGAATGAACTGACTTTGACAACACTAAACATCCACTTAAACATTCGCACTTCTCCGAGCAACTATAATACGACCTCCATCATGCCAAGCTAGGTTAGTTGTAAAACACCAACTAGGAAACATAAGAAGATAAAGCGATCCTAACTCCTTTCGCTTCACCTTAGTTTCTAGGAGACCAATAAGGCTAATATTATGAAAAGATAAGAAGTGAGCTACCTCTATATGTTTTTTAGCCTTATTAATACCCCCTAACATTCCAAGCACCAAAAAAAATCATCCTCAAGGATGGGATCAGCTCCCAGCACAACGTTATTTGAAGTTTGAACATCCCCAATAATTTCTTGCTCTACACTTAATACATCAAAGCCATTGCTAATAGTCAACATATACTCCTGTCTCAGAACCAGCTGCTGTGAAGGGCATACAGGTTTATGCTGTTGTAAGGAAGCAACAAGATGCTGTGAGGAAGGTGCATTCTGCTGTACAGATGCAGCAGGTTGCTGTGATGAGGATACTGGCACCATGCTGTCAGGAGCAGGTTCTGGCTGTGCAGGATTTAAGACCTCAAGCTCCTTATCCAAAGCTTGGTCTTGCTACACTGTCTGAGGCTTAGGGCGATACATTTTCTTCAAAGTTCGAAAACCATCCACCTCTAATTGAGGCTTAGATGCTCCAGGAAGACCCACTCGACAATCTACTGCGACATATCCAAACTGAGCACATTTGGTACACCAAGTAGGAGTCCAATCATATTGAACCCGCTGAGAAATGAGCTCATCATGTTCAATAGAAAAAAATAACTCCTCAGGAAAACCTTCAGTCACATTCATGTCAACCAAAACACGGGCGTACATCAATCTTGTCTTAGTAAGTGTGGCATTATCCACCTTCAAAACAGAGCCCAAATAACCTGCAATCTGTTTCAACATATGCTCTAATCAATACATAACATCAAAAGCAGGCAACTTCACCACACAGGCACTGAGGTTAGACTAGATTTTTCCTAGGATATATTAGGGCATCACAGTTTAACAATAAATGGCTTCTTATCGAAGAGTATCATGTTGCAAGCACATTCTTGATGTTCTTGCAAAGCAAAACGAATTAGGAAAACTCCCCTATTGACCATTCCAACCTTATCTATCTCAAGATCTTTCCATATCCTTCTAACAAAACCTTCTATAACATGGAGTGGGGGGTTTGAAACTTGTAACATAGCAAACAACCGAATGCTCCCCATACTTAATCTCAGGTTCAACATCTAATTTACTTATTTTGGCAATTTTTATGAATAGTTGGTGTGCTAGGGACATATTGGTGCAACATAGCAGGGGAAACATGGGTAGCAGGTGAGTGAACAGAGCGCACAAAAGGATGAGGCATACCTGATTTTGTGGCTGAACTCTTCAAGATTGATACTTAGCTCAGCCCCAGCGTTCCAGTATGAGTTGAAATTGCAGGTATGGAACTAGTAGCAAGCTCCTCATGAGTAGCAAATGCTTGAAAGAGATATCTCTCATGTGAAGATAAAGATTCACGTGCGGAATTGACCTTCGACTACGTACGTGGCACCGTCTTCACTTCGGGTGGTCGACCCCTCCTACCCATGGCCAGATTCTGGTAAAGAATCGAAGAGACAAACGCACAATGAATCACACAGTGAATCGCTTAGAGAGAAACACTCTCGCTAGTGAGAGATATCTCCCAGAATATTATTATTATTATTATTATTATTATTATTATTATTATTATTATTATTATTATTATTATTATTATTATTATTACTATTATTATTATTATTATTATTATTATTATTATTATTATTATTATTATTATTATATTATTATTATTATTATTATTATTATTATTATTATTATTAATATTATTATTATTATTATTATTATTATTATTATTATTATTATTATTATTATTATTATTATTATTATTATTATTATTATTATTACTATTATTATTATTATTATTATTATTATTATTATTATTATTATTATTATTATTAATACTATTATTATTATTATTAATATTATTATTATTATTATTATTATTATTATTATTATTATTATATTATTATTATTATTATTATTATTATTATTATTATTATTATCATCATTATTATTATTATTATTATTATTATTATTATTATTATTATTATTATTATTATTATTATTAATACTATTATTATTATTATTATTATTATTATTATTATTATTATTATTATTATTATAGGATCTTATTAATTATTATTTCCAATTAATAATAATAATAATAACCAATACTACCTTATTATTGAATTAATTAATTAAATAATTAATTAATAAAATAATTAATAAATAAATATATTAATATTATTTAATTACAATTACAAGGCTATTTTCTTGTTTGTTTCAATTTTAATTGTTATTTTCTTGGGCTATGTTAATTTTGCAAGGTTTATTTTTAGGCATTTAATTATTAAAAAGCTATGGTTATCAACTTTTAATAATTAAATAAAATCACCCTTAATCCCATGATTATCAACTTTTCCAATTTTTTTTAGAAATAAAATAGGAAAGTTAATTCTAGATTTTTAATTAAAATAACATTACGTCACTTTATATAATTGATAAAGTCACCCTTACTCCCATGATTATCAACTTTTCCAAATTTTAAAAAAATAAAATAGGAAAGTTAATTTTATGTTTTTAATTAAAAAAAACAATAGCAAATAAATTTAAAAATTTTAGGCTTTAATTAAAATAACATTATGCACGTTATATAATTGAATAAAATCACACTTAATCTCATGATTATCAACTTTTCAAAATTTTTAGGATATAAAATATGGAAGTTAATAGTTAAAAGCCTAAAAATAAGCCTTGTTAAATTAACATGGTCCAAGAAAATAGCAATTAAATTGAAACAAGCAAGAAATTAGCCTTGTAAATGTTCGCTGTCATTAACAACGAACAAAGAAGCTTGGTAAAAATAATTAACCTTTTTGTTCGCTGTTACTAACAGCAAACAAAGACCTTGACTTTTTATACCAAGCTTCTTTGTTCTTTATTAGTAGCAGCAAACAACCTGAACCTATGCTCTGCTCTAGGTAAAAAGTGTTTATTTTGGGAATTAAGTTTAAAACTTTCTTATTATTTGAATTTTTTATATCAATTTGTTTATTCTTTTCAAATTTTCTTTTGTTGTTGGGTGGTATGTTTTAATTGCAAGCCTGCAGCTTAGTGTTATATAAAACCGTCTCATCATGAAACAAGCTCATATAATTTTTAATTTTATAAATTGGTTATTTTAATAGACTATAAAAAGTGAACACATTAAATTTTTAAGTAATCATTTTAAAGTTATAAGTGATCACTTGAAAACAATAAATATATATTGGATCAGCCAAAGACCATGTCATCTGAGAATTTGTGAGTGTAATTATATTGTAGGTGTGGAGAGTCTTTCTCTTGGGTCATGGTTAAATACGTGCCTTGTTGTTTTGGTTTGTTTGTAGCATCAAACTAACTTATGATTCTTTTGGGTTTTCCTTTGGGAAAGGCTTCATGTTTTAGTCTTTTGTATTAAACTGTTGTCTTGTTCTTTATAGTTTCGGTTATATTAAATTATATATCTTTCAAAAATATTAATATACATTCTCGTGAAGATGGAATATGATTAAGGGTTTAAATGATGTTGATGGCTCGTGAAAAACAAGCAAGACAGACATAGAGACACTCATTACTACTTACTATGAAAACCTCTTTGCTACGAGTTTCCTCTGGTTTTGAAGACGCTTTGGCTGAACTAGGTTCGAAGATAACTGAGCAAATGAATGAGGCGCTTAATGCTGATATTACAAGTGAGGAGATTAGAACTGCAACTTTCCAAATGCATTTGCCAAAGTCCCCAGGTACGAATGGTTTTCATGCTATTTTTTATCAGAAATTTGAGACATTATAGGAGGACATTTGGTGAGCTTGGTGAATAGATGGTGGAGGGTCTTGTTGACCTTAAAACCATAAATAAAACTTGTATCTCCTTGATTCCGAAGTGCAACAACCCTAAATCTCCCCATTGAACGTCTTTTTCTTCTTACGATATTGGTGATCTCGTGGGATGAATTTTCAATGGTGCATGAATACATGTTTGCACTTAGAAATCCACGTGGATTCCATGTCATTGATACATATCGGGTATTCTTTCTTCCTTTTGTTCTTATACCCTGATAAGTTTCCATATGCCAGAAAATCATTGATGGTGCATAAAAGCATTGCACGTAATGTGAACTCCTTATTAGCATGTGCATCAAACACGGAAACCCCTTTATCCCACAACTTTCTCAAATCCTCAACGAGAGGTATGACAACCTTCCTACTTTTTTTAATGTCCTCTTTTAAATCAATCAAATTGGCATGAACCAACTTCTTACAAAGAGGCTTCCTAGGACCCTAAAGTGGCAACAAGCTATGGATCTTGAACTAGCTGCTTTACACAAAAATAACACTTGGGAGGTTGTCACGCTATCCCCTGAAAAGAAAGCTATAAGTTCTAAATGGGTTTATAAGATAAAATTAAAATCTGACGGTACATTAGAAAGATACAAAGCTAGGTTAGTAGCCAAAGGTTACCACCAAAAATATGGCATCAATTTTGAAGAAACATTTTCACCTGTTGTTAAGATGACTACTGTTAGGTGTTTGATTGCTTTAGCTGCTTCCAAGAATTGATTTTTATTTCAACTTAATGTCAATAATGCTTTTCTTCATAGGGATCTCTATGAAGAGGTGTACATGAAGATACCTAAAGGTTTGAATGTCTCTCATAATCTTGTTTGTAAACTAAATAAATCACTTTATGGTCTTAAACAATCTTCTAGCAATGGTTTTCTAAACTCACCATTTAGTTGATCAATTTAGGTTATGTTCAGTCCAAAAATGACTACCCCTTATTCATTAAGAAAACACCTTCTACTATTACTATAGTTGTTGTTTATGTGGATGACATTCTTATATTTGGTGACCATATGCCTTCCATTCAATCACTAAAATGTCACTTACATAATATTTTTAGTATAAAAGACTTAGGTAAACTAAATTATTTTTTGGGCTTAGAATCACATACTTAGTTGAGGGCATTGTCTTAAGTCAAAGGAAATTTACCAATGAGCTTTTAGGAGACTCGAGACTGAACACTTTTAAGAAAGTCGCCACCCCCCTTACCTCTCAACTTTAAACTGCAATCATTTAATTCACCTTTATTTTATGAACCCACTAAGTATAGAAGCTTGGTAGGCAAGCTTAATTTTCTCACAACTAGGCCTACTGAACTTCACTACCAAGCTCTCATCCACACCCTTAATTACGTGGCTACCACTGCTGGTCAAGGTATTTTACTTAAAGCTACTAACAATCTTTGTTTTAAGGCTTTTTCTGATTCAGATTGGGGCGCTTGCTTAGATAAAAGGAGATCAGCAACATGTTATTTTGTCATGTTTGGTAAATAACCTATAAGTTGGAAGTCCAAGAAGCAATCCACCGTTTCAAAAACATCTTGTGAGGCTGAATATAGAGCCATGGCTACCGTTGCTTCTAAAATCACATGGCTAGTACGGTTGCTAGGTGAATTTGGTGTTGTTAATTTGAAACTGGTTTCTCTCTCTTGTGATAATATTTCTGCCTTTAATATCGCTAGAATCTTGTGCTTCACCAACGAATCAAGTACATTAATATAAATTGTCATTTCACTAGGGAGAAGGTCTTGGAAGGTTTGATTACCCTCAAGTATTCTCCAACAAATGAGCAGATAGTAGATGTTCTCACCAAAATTGTTCCTTCTACTCATCTACATCCTCAGCCTCTCAAGCTTGGCATGTTCTCCAAACCCTCCCAAGCTTGCGGGGGATGACAAAGTATCCACATTTGAAGTCTAAAGAATAGTACATGCTACACAAATAATACTAATGCAGCTCCTTTGTTTATTGTTATATACAGTTCATTATCTTATACTAGTCACGTGAGCTGTTAGCTTTCTTGAATATATCTTCCTATATATATCTGTGCTTTGTTGTATTATTCTTGTGATGTAATATACAAAATTGTAATAGAAGTTATAGTATCTCTTCTTTTCTAAGTTTCTGATTTCTCTAAAACCAAATATCTTCTGTTATACTTTGCATCTCCATCTTCTATCAGAAGTCAAGGACATATAGAACGATGCTGATAAATCTTGGTTAATATAGGGCAGGCGAGATGATTCAAGTGACATGTGAACAGATCAAGCCTCAGGCCTCAAGGGATGGAATAACAAGGTTTTATACTAGCTTCTATTTATTTAATACACTCTTGATTATTAGTATTAATATTAATATAATTAATTTGTTGTTGTAATTGATGTTCTGTTTCAGTTATATTTAAAACTTTTTTTAAGCTTTATTTTTAAATATATAGTGAAGTAAAAATATTTGTAAAAATAAGCTTCTAACAAAAAGAGCATTTTGGGTCAGTAGAGGGGAGATAGCATTTTCATTAAACTTGGAAAACTCTATCTGATACAGCATTTTTGGCTTTGGCCAAAGAAAACTTTGTATACCACATTACCACTTAACAAAAAGAGGGAATTCTATCTATTTGCATTCAAGATATGAACGAATACTAAAACTGTTGTTGCAGGATATATGGTCGATTACAGTAGCTATTCTACTTCTGAGGATGATCATGTTCTTGAAGTATGAAGATGGACCTCCAGAGGATACTTTTACTTGTGATTTGATCTCGCTTTACAATAAGCCTCTAAGCTGTTGCATTCTGCATCATTGTAAAGCTTGTTAGATCATCAACTTTATTCTTGTTAGACTATATAAACATACACTAGGCCTCAACCATTAGCTTAAGCTTTTGGTTGAATTGGTTCATTGACAATTCTACACCATTGTAAACCCTTCAAGCAAATTACTAGTAATAAAAAAATATTTTTAATATGGTTTGTTCCAAATAAACGTTATAAATAATATAATCTGTAACCCACTATTGAACTATTTTATTACACAAATTCTTGTATGAGATGGTCTTATCGTGAAACATGCTTTATACTTGAGTTAAATAACTCAATAATAAAAATAGAAATAGAAACTTTTACCTTTGTCGTTCTTGTTTTAAAAATTGTATTATAATCTTTGTCGTTCAGTTCAACTTACCATATATTCCATTTTTTTTGCAAACCAGAAATAATGTTGGAAATACAATTGTAAGTTCTTAACGAATAGTTGGAAACTGCAATATTACAAAATAGATGAATTATTAGTCAATTTCTTTATTATAAATAGATATTATAATTATTATAATGTATACATATAACACTAACCTTTCACATTTTCGTGAATAAATCTCTCAATGATTCCACCAGCAAAGATTCCCACCTAAAATCATTAAACGCATTTAGATTTCAATTAAAAAAAATTTCTCAAAAATAAATCAACCGTCCTGCTAAAAAGAAACCAAATTATTAATTAATTTTAAATAAACCTAAATTATTAATTATTTTTAAATAAACCTATATATTCGGTATAGTTACCAAAATAAACTCAAATGTTATTTAGAAAATTTTGCTCAAAATAATCTCAACTATTACTCATTGGCCAGAAATAATCCTAATTATCACTAATTTTTAATTAATCACAACTTTCACCTGAATTTGTTCATGGCATACCCTACGACTTGATAACCTAGTAGGTCACCTTTGTAAAAATAAAAAGGAAAATTAAGTTTAAAAATATTAAAAAAAACAAAAAAAACAAAATTTCAAATTTCTTTCCCTTACCCATTCTTCCACCCCAACCCAGCCACTACTACTCCAACCCAACCACCTCTCCCACCTCTTCTCCTTCCAGCCAGACAACCAGCACAGCCACCACCACTTCCATCCCGCACAGCCTAACCCTTACCCTTTTAATTATTTTTTAACAATGATAGGGCTGATTCCAGTGGGGGTGAAGGTTGGGCTGATTCAGTGGGGGTTGGGGGTTGGCTGATTTCGAGTGGTGCTTAACAGTGGTAGGGCTGATTTTCAGTGGGGTGGAGGGTTCTTTTGGCTGCAAAAAAGATAAAAGTTGGGCTGATTTCAGTGGGGTTGGGGGTTTGGCTGATTTCAAGTGGTGGTGCGATGATATGGCTGATTTTAGTGGGATGGAGGGTTCTTTTGGTTGCGAAAAGGGTGGGGTTGGGCTGATTTCAGTGGGGGTTAGGGGATGGGCTGATTTTGAGTGGTGGTGGCGATTTGGGCTGTAAGGGATGGGAGTGGTCGTGGTTGTGCGACTAGATGGAGAAAAGGTGGGGGAAAGTGGTGGCTGGGTTAGGGTGGAAGAATAGGTGAGGGAAAGGGTTTTGGAATTTTTTTAATTTAATTTTTCTTTTTATTTTTGCAAAGATGACCTTCTATCATAGGTTACCAAGTCGTATGGTATGCCATGAACAAATTCAGGTGAAAGTTGGGATTAAATTAAAATACGTGATACTTGGGATTATTTCTAACCAATGAGTGATATTTGGGATTATTTTGATATTTGAGTTTAATTTTAGTTATATATATATATATATATATATATATATATATATATATATATATATATATATATATATATATATATATATATGAAAAAGTTCAAGAACCGTGAAAATTAATCTGCCTAATAAAATAGTGTTACTTTTTACTAAAAAGGTGTTACTTTTCGGCATAAAAGGTATTACTCTTTTGTATGATATTATTAGGCAAAAAAGTTTTACTTTAAGAAAAAAAATTCTGAAAAAAACTGGGTGTTACTTTTTACATAAAAAGATGTTACTTTTTAGAAAAAACGTGTTACTTTGTAATATATTTGTTTTTTTGAATTTTATTTTCTGAAATTAACACGTTTTTTGCTAAAAAGTACCATCTTTTTTTTAAAACAAAAGTAATATTTTTTTTTTGTCCAAAAAGTAACATATTTTCTATAAAAAAAAGTAACACATTTTTATCAGGGAGATTAGTTCTCACAATTCTCATATAAGTTTTATTCTCACTGGAACTTGACCTTATATATATATAAATATACATATATAAAACAATCGAAGAATTACCAATTTCTAAGAAAAAATCAAATCATAATTGAGAAAAACATATATAAAAAGATAAGAAAAAGGAGTATTACCACAAATACATAAGAATGATCATGTTGTATCTCTGATGCGATGTATTCATCATAATGAACAAAATTATTAGCAGCTTCTCCGGAGAGACATCCTGCATTACAAAAAATTTAATGTTATTAATAAATTTAATAGTCCATTCTATTTTATCTACTAGTCTCATTAACTTTGCAATTATTATTTATTAATCACTTTTATTTTGTATTTTATCAATAATTTATAGGTTAAAATATAGTTAGGAGGGATCTTGTTTTATTTTCTTAATGTAACAATTAATAATATCAACTTTCTATAATTTTTAAATATACATAATATAAGATATTAAGGAAATATTATCTCAACAAGTGTAATAAAGTAAATGAGACTAGTAGACCAAATAGGGAAAATACTAATTAATAATTAAAAGAGTTATTTAGAAAATGAACAAACCAACAATACGAGTGTTATGAGGGAAATTATCAAAAACGTCTTGGATATTGACTCGGCTCCATATTTGTTGGTTGGTAGCGGAATCAAGAATGTAACCGGTAGCAAATAAATCCGTCAATAATTGCTTCAGTCGACCCGGAGTCACATCATGAAAGTTTGTAACAAATCGTGGTAAAATACGGAACCAACCAGCACCAGCACCAGCACCAGCACCAGGAAAATTTACGTAAACTGAATCAATTATGCCCCTCCTACTCAATACACTATCAAAGATCATCAACAGTTCCTAAGAAACAATCAATCACCAAATTAATAGACCTTATTCTAAATATGCTTATCATACTATATTTCATTATATTTTAAGAATATAATTTTAAGAAATGAACATCTCTTTTAATAGCAGGATTCGTGGAAAGAATAGGAAAGGTAATTTCACTATATTTTTCCAAGGATCAGGCCCTATTACAAGAATATTTTCTTTGTTAGAGCGATAGCTTTGAAAAGAAATATTGTCTAGCTTTTCTTTCATCTAAATTCGATTTGGTAGGGCCAATTCAAATCCCTCTGGTTAAGCTCTAACATTCAAATACTGAATTTGGAAGGACTGCTTGTGAAACTTCAATATCACTGGCTTATTAGCTAAATGGCAATTGGCACATACAATACATCTGGTTGCTTCTCGTGGATTTTCATAATCTTGTGCGGAAATGGGATATGGATTCGAAATGGAGATCCAATTATTATGTATAACATGAGCGATATGCAAATGAATTGAGTAATATGTTTTTTTTATCAAAGAAAAGGTATTTACAGTTTGCATGGTTCAATCATTGATTTCGAAAATATCTACACTAAATTGGGTAGGTTGCTAGTATAGTTTCCTATCACCAATTTTGTTATTTACTTTAAATTAAAACTAAATTTACTATAATAATATTTTCTTACAAAAACATGAAAAAAAATTCTCATATTAGATGGGTATAAATAGAAAGAGGAAGTAAATTTAGTAATGCTTTGATTATGTACAAAGTAACAAACATCGTGTTCGAAATTCGAATTTGATTTATATCCGTATACCCCTTTTTCGTCTTTAATAGTCCTCTATCCCTTTAATCCAGCATCAAGGAGAAAGTAATATATTTTTAAGAAAATATAAATGTTTAGTAATATATTATATTATCCTCACTTTATCTCAATTTGCTTCCTTGTATTCTTAGCCCAATATCACTTTCAAAATTCAACTTGTATTTGATCCAAAATAATTATACTCTAAAACAAATGTTTTTGGTTCTCAATTCTTCAAAATGATATTTCCCAAATGTTAGACTTTTCACTTGACTCAACAACAAGAACAAAATCATCATAACAATCACTATGAACAATGGCCGTCGAATCCTCATAAGAAGAATTAACATTCTCCTTATCTTTGTTCTTACCCTTCAATGGGAAATCGCTCTTTACATTACCCTTCTTTTGACAATTATAACATATGACATGCTTGCCCCAAGACTTAGAACTATCCTTCCCCTAAGGTCTACCCTTTACCACAAGGCCCTCACCATCATGTGAGTAGTTGCCACTCTTAGTCAATTGATTCTCGATCAACTCCCTTTGTAGTAAAGCCCCCTTTACATCCTCAAGAGTCAACACATCTTTCTTATACAAAAATGTCTCCCTAAAATGCTTGTACTCCTTAGGTAGGGAGCACAACAATTTTATCGCAAGGTCCTCATTATCAAGATTCACAACAAGGATACACAAATCCATCACAATTGAATCAAACTCATCTATATGTGATTTAAGAGAACTGCCTTCCTCAAGATGAAGATCATGAAGCTTACTCCTCAATAACAAGCAATTTGCCACCGATTAAGTCATGTACAATGACTCTAGCTTCAACCAAAGACCCGTCGTTGTCTCCTCCTTTATAAACTCTCTAAGTACACTATTAGATAGACACAAATGTATCATCGAAAGTGCCTTCAAATCCATCTCTTCAAAATCTTCCATGGACATTCTTGGAAGTTTCTTGGACTTCCCTAACAAAGCTTTCTCATACCCATTTTGCACCAAGATAGCCTCCATCTTAAGTTTCCATAACCCAAAATAAACATTCCTATCAAACAACTCTATCTCAAACTTTGAAACACTCATGACTACTAAGAACCAAATCAAGAATCTCCAAACAAATTCCAAATCAATGGAATTCTAACTTTTCCATGGATTTCAACTCAAGCTCTGATATCAATTGTTAGAGCAAATACTCTTCAATGAAGATTCTAATCTACGAAAAATGATAAAGTTTGCAAAAAAATATAAAAAAATAATCAAACACACAAAGAATTAGAAGGTGGAAAAATCCTAAAATCAAATTGATATTAGACTATAAAACCCACCAAATGAATAAAGACAATTGTATTGATTAGTTCTTGATTACACACACTAATCAATTCTAACAATGAAGATGAAAAACTATAGAGATTACAAGAGCAATTGAAAACCCTCAATTTACTCAAGAATCCTAATTTTGTGGCTCTCTCCCTATCTAAATAAATCTCACTTACAAGAGGACTACAATGTGTTTCTCTCACTTTGCTCATCCTCAATTGATGAACTAATGAAGTATATATAAGGTGGAGAGTGAGGACAGCAAGCAAAAACATCACGTGCAAAATAGAAATCAAAACAGTAAGCTACACTTTGAAGACCCTGAAGACTGCTCGACTGGGAGCTTAGGTCAAGCGAACCTGCTCGCCTGGTCGAGCCAGTAGCAGCAGGTCGAGCCCAGTAGCTCGAGTGGCTCGAGCAACATGCACCAACATTCTGACCTCGTGTTCCATAAGTTTCTCACATCGTCATTCATTCCAAGCACACCATACTCCACACAACATCATGACCAATGAGATTATGAATCACACCTAATAATAATAATAACTTGACTCTCTTCATTCTCTCTTCAACTTAAATCTCTCTACTCCTTTTTTCCTTTGAATTATTTTTGCTCAAATTTAATTTCAATTGAAAAGGCTAAGAACATTAATAAATTTATAGAAAAGTTTAACTACGTTAACAATTATAGTAGCTACCAAATGGTTCAATTTATTATTCCTATCAAAAAAAATTTATCAAATACCAATGCCAATGCTATTTTAATATTTTCAATTCAATGTGATACTTGAAGTAAAAAAACATTAAATCAAAGTATAAAAAAACGTACAAGATGAAAAGCCGCAACAATATTTTCCATGTTGAAGTGCTCTAGATACGCCTACATACAAGGTACAAATAAAATTAAAACATACTTCATATTACTACAAAAACTATTGAACTCATAATATTTAATAAGACAAATAAGAGAGCCGAACCCCCGGAGAAATATCGCTAGGTACACCTATTGGACTATCAATTACTATCACAATGCCAGCTCGCCGTTGACCAGCGTCCACCATTATTAATCACGATCAAGATGAAGATGAATAACTATTAACAAAAAGAGATAATAAAGATATATTAACGTACTAAGAATTCTAGAAAGAGAAGTCATAATGAATTTTAATAAAGATAACTAGTTTATAATTAGTATTTGAATTATATAATTATGATAATAAATAGAATATTAAACTTTATTATAAAAATGACATTTCTTATCATTTTATTCCTATTATTGTCTATTTCATTTTGCATGTTTGCCGATATACATATTTAATTACAAATATTTCAAATTGCGTTTAAGTAAAAATTATAAAATGTTTGATATCGAAACGAATTTCAATTGACTATATTTTAACTTATAAATTTGGAACAAAATATACTCCTTCCCCTTCTTTTAATTGTCCCATTTGCTTTTTAAGAACTATTCATCAACCACTCTTAATTTGCAATTTATTCTTAATTTATAAAGTAAAACATAGTCAAATAAGATATTTGATTCATCTCAACATAAAATATAGAAAAATTTACTCAGAATAATCCAACCTATTCACGGTTTTCCAACAATAATCTCATCTATCGATTAACCATGAATAATCTCATCTATTGTTTCATTTAACCTGAAATATAGTCGGGTTTTTCTTGACCGGTTGCAGCAGGTCACATTTGACCATAACCCTCTCCTATCTTCTTCCTCCTTAAATAATGCTTATCTCCATTATTACAACAGTAAGTTCATGGTTTATCTTTTTATTTTTTTTCTTTTTTCTTAAATCCCCTTCTATCTCAAACTAATATTAGTAGTTGAATTGAAAATGTATTTAATTGAAAATGAATTAGTACCTAAATTAGTGGTTCAATTAAAAATATATTGAATTGAAAATGAATTAGTGGCTGAATTAAATTGAAAATGTAGTAGTTGAAAACTAACATTACAATAGCAAAGCAGTCAAAAAATATCATAATAGTTGATTTCATAAGCCAAAACAACATAAACCATGTAGCTGATTTCATGAATCAGTAGCTGATTTCATAAATCAGTAGCAAATCAAATTTTTATTCACTTATGCATTAAAGACAACCGAGAACAATCTTCAACAGATAGGTCCTCTTCAATGGTGGGTTTGGTAGGAGGGAGTGAATGAATGTAAGGAAGAAGAAGTGATTAAACAATAATTTAAGTAAAAAGGTAAAAAAAATAAAAATAAATAAATAAATTATATCTAATACAAATCGGCAGTAAGTGATCCAACAACATTCCGAGTTAAATGAAACAATAGATGAGATTATTCATGATTAATCGATAGTTGGGATTATTGTAGAAAAATCGTGAATAGGTTGGATTATTTTTGGTAAATTTTCCTAAAATGTATTAATATCTATTTTTTATAATTTTAATTATGCCAATTAGAGATATTAAAGATTGAATTAGTGAATTAGCAAACATGCAAAAAGTAAATAAGACATTTAAAAAGAAACGGAGGGAGTATATTAGGAGTGATTGATAAATTGTATCAAAAAAATCAAACGGGACAATAATAGAAAATAGAATAAGTATTAGTTATCATATGTGTTTCATTTACTTTTTACTTTGTAATTTTCATCAATTTCAAATATCTCTAATTATTCATAATTAAAAATTTTATAAAAATTGAAATTAGTAAAATAACATTAACACGAATCAAACAAGATTTCACTTGGCCCTTAACTATATTTTAACTTACGGATTAAGAATAACATACATATTAAAAGTTAACGGTGACTAGTATCTAAAAATCAAAATGGAATATCGTATGGTACATAAAGAAAGAGTATTTGATCATCCGAATGTAGTTAATTGCTACTTTAATTTATATAGGACTCTGATGACAAATAAAAATATAATTAATAAATCCAATAACAATGAAATTTAGATAGATTGAGTTAACTTTATTTGCTAATATTAAAAATTTTGTATTAAATTTCTAAATATTCGTACAAAATAATTTTAATTAGCATTTCTAAACGTAAAGCTCATTCCAATAGTGTATGTATATATTTATTGAAGCTTATTGTACATTGTACATAAAAATATAATGACTCTTGATCATTGATGTTTTTCCATGTCAATCTCCTTGCTAAATAATAGACATATTCGTCACAAAATCTAATAGGAGTAGTTTTAACCACTCCAATAAAACCTTTATTTGTTTTCTATTCAGTGTATGTGAGGCCTTAGTATCCATAAACCCAAAAGATGCAGTTCTGATCGTATGTCTAGGTCGCACAATTCTTAATGTGCCTGTAGATGGTCCTTTATGAATGAGCATACTAGTTCGAGTTTTTACATATATTTATGAATACATTTATGATTATACTGATAGCATACATCAAATATTATATAAATGAGATGAAGAAATAGAACTAGCATAAAAAATGAGATGAAGGTATTCTAGAATTATTCCATTAAAAGTTGATTTTAATTGTTCTTTTTCTCCAAAAAAATAAAAACAA
Organism: Amaranthus tricolor; assembly: GCF_026212465.1. Lineage (NCBI taxonomy): Eukaryota > Viridiplantae > Streptophyta > Magnoliopsida > Caryophyllales > Amaranthaceae > Amaranthus > Amaranthus tricolor. Next base: position 8,800,353 of record NC_080050.1, on the reverse strand, counting down.
AATCAAATAGAAACTATGATGAAACACAGTATAAGCAAAAATCAGATTAGAAATATAAAAGAAAAGATTGAAGCGTGAAACTGTAAAATTCAAAAACCCATATATCAAGAAAATGAAGATGAATGAAATACTTGATTAAGATAAAGATGTCAAAGATGAATGAAATACTTGACGAATTAAAAGACGAATGGCGATGTTGAATGTTATGATGATCACATGCAAAGATGAAGATGAAGCAATGATTTTGATGAAGTAGAAAATAGGGATTGAATGAAGAGAGAGTAAGGGAATAGGGAGACTTGGGAATAGAGTAATGAATGAATGAATAAATATTTCTAGGGTTAACTTTAGAGTCAAGTCAAGACTCAAGAGAGGTAGTCCGGTCTTTATTTTCTTTAATTTAAGTTTTAGTCTATTGCTAACTCAATGGAGACCTGAATCATATTTAAATTAAATAGCCGAATAATAAAAAAATTTAGCTTATGCATTTCTGCTTTTGAATACAAGATACTTGTTCTTTTTATACTTCATTTTAATATATAATTCGGTGATAATTCAATTTTTTCTTTGTAAAACCAAATTCAAATTGAAATATTTTGATTTTTAAAATTTCAATCTAAATTTAAATGATATATGAAAAAAATCAAACCAAATTTCTTATTTGAGTTTGATTTCATTTACATCCCTAGTCCTTTTAACATAAACATTACGCATCCTTCCTCTTCTCTGAGACTCTGACACACCAGTAGTGCTGGATAGCCCTTTGAACCACGCAACAAACCTTTCAGAAATAAAGTATAAAAATGGTGAATGTGCTCATTTTTAACCAATACCAGATACTTCAATTCTTATATACTAGTACTTGTTATGGTTACAAATTATAATCATAATTTTCCAACTGGCAATCAAACATGATTCTCATCTCGAGTCTAATATCTTACTTGAGATATGACTTGATTCTCACCTCCATATTAGTTTTATACAATTAGTAAATTACTCTCATATGCACTGTTATTTTACTATTTGATTTTTAATACTATCAATATTAATTGACGACTCTTTATTTGGATTTTATTTTGAATTTATAAGTTAAAACATAATTCATTAATTTTTTTAATACTATTAATTGATGACTTTTATTTGGATTTTAATTTTAGCTTATAAGTTAAAAGATAGTGAAATTAAGTTTTGTTTGACCAGTGTCGTATCATTTTTCGGCAATTTCTTAATTTCAATGTCATAGATTTCACAAACTAATAATAGTCAAGAATATTAAATCATCAAATATTTTACCAATACCAGCATATATCAACAAAATTAATAATGTCGGGAGAACAAAGTAATAAAATAATGTAAGAAAGGAGAATCTATATAAATATTCTGATGAAAGTAAATAAAAAAAAAAGCAATAAAAGAGATAAATTAGGAACGTTACCCTTTTGAATTTTCGGCAATCAAGGCCTTCGTAGTGTCTTGATTTTGGGTGATTTTCGGAAATCAAAGAAAGGAGGAAAAAGATTGAAGTAGTTAACCCTTGAATATTGCTGCTCTTTTCTTCTTCATTTTACGTGTTCTTCAATTGAAATCTTCAGAAAAGAGTTTGAATATAGAGGAATGGAAAGAGTACGGAAAAATAAAGAACTAATGAGGTGATGTAAGATGTTGCTGGTGTTCTCGTAAACTCAGACCAGACAATGGCGATGGATGCCTTTTGCAAATTTCAGAGGAAGGTTTGGGGAAATATAGAGCCAAATTTCAGATGATTAGTTTATAATAGAGGCGGAATAAGAAGTGGTATGATTTCTGATTAGTGCACAGTGCACTGCTTCACGCCTTCACAGTACAAAAATGGAGAGAACTTGAATAGGGCATTCAAATTTGAAATCAAGTACTCCATAAAATAAAATAAAAATTCTTAAATAAGATAGTTGTGCGTGAAACTATTTTTATTGGAGTGACCTATGTATATTTAGCGTGTTAAATAATCACTTACTTTCTTTGTTCTGAAATACTTACTTTATTTCGAATTTTGTTGTGGACATTATTCATCATTCAACCTTATTTATATATCACGGCAAATATTTAAGAAAAAATATAGTTAAGTAGGATCTTGTTTGAATCATCTATTCGCATACTTTTATCATACTCCCTCCTATTCCTCCAATTAGTCTCATTTGACTTTTCACCAATTTTTAGGTGGGTCAAATGGGTTCACTTAAATAAGAGAGAATGAGAATTAGTAAATTGTTAATGATTCCCTCCAAAATTTTAATTTTGCCTCCGAATTTCAAAAAATTTACCTTTTAAATCTGAAAATAAATTTAAAAATTCTGAAAATTGAAAATAATTCTCAAAATTCTGAAAAAAGAAAATCTGACACAAGTCCTCACTAATACATTCATAAATTCATACATTATATAGTTCACCATTGATTAAAATTAACAGTTCCAACAACGCAAAATAAAATTACATAAGGATCGACTACTTAATTTCCCCAAGCTTTTTCAACTCTTCAACAGCATCGGGATAGTCGTAGTCTTTGCTGATCATATGATTGCGTATTTTTTTCTTTCATCGATTTCAGAAAAAAAAAATCAAAACATAAACTGATGCATTAAAATTAGGCCACAAAATTAATGCCAAACAACCACATTTGTCAAATCTTTTTATTTCATCAAGTATCCAAATGTCTAAAAATTCCAAAAAATACTGAGAGGGAACCATGAAAAAATGAAAATCCAAAACTGAAAACAAAAGCTCAGGAGGGAAAAAATCAAAAATAGGCTAAACAGATTTACTGGGAGGGAACCATGAATAAATGAAAATCCAAAACATCCAAAACTGAAAACAGAAACTCAGGAGGGAGAAAATCAAAAATAGGCTAAACAAAATTTGAGAGGGAACGATGAAAAAATGAAAATCCAAAACATCGAAAACTAAAAACAGAAACTCGGGAGGGGAAAAAATAAAAAATAGGCTAAACAAAATTTGAGAGGGAACCATGAAAAAATGAAAATCCAAAACATCCAAAACTGAAAACAAAGTAGGGAAAAAATCAAAAAACCTCTATATATGCTCTATTAATTGCACACATTAATTACACACCAAACAAACACAATGGGTAAAACAAAAGATGTTACTCCACATCAAAAAAACCAAATTATGCAAAAACTCCTCTCATCCATGAACAAAAAAGAAAGACCAGAGCTTGGCACAATCAACAAACTAGCTAATGAATTTCAACTTTGTAGGAAAACCATAACAAGGTTATGGAAGGAAGTTCAAAATCAAATCAATAACAACCAAACAATATTCAACTTGGGGAGTAAGAGGATTGGAAGAGAACCAAGTAACAAGATTCAATTCGATGATGACAAATTCAAAGCAATCAAATGTGAACTCAAGACAACGCAACATTCAGTGGCAAAACAAATGGGGGTTTCACAATCAACTGTATTTAGATGGAAGAAGAAGAAAATCATAAGGAAGGACACAAATCCTCTAAAACCTGCCCTTACTGAAAAAATAATTTGCACAGGTTATTTTTTGCGATTTCTAAGTGTTACTATGATGAACAAATTGATGCATATAAATTCAAATCACAAGATAACATTATTCACATAGATGAAAAGCATTTTTATCTAACCCGTGAAACACAGACTTACTATCTTGCTCCGGGTGCTGTAGAGCCACATAGGGAAATTCAACCGAAAAGGTTTATCCCTAAAATCATGTTTATGTGTGCTGTAGCAAAACCAATATATTCATCTAATGGTGATGTGATTTTTGATGAAAAGATAGGTATGTGGCCTTTTATAAGACAGGAACCTGCGAAGAGGAGCTCAAAGAACAGGAGGAGGGGGGAATTAGAAACTAAACCAATTCAATCAATCACCAAAGACCATATGAGGGCAATGCTCATAACCAATGTCATACCAACAATCAGAGCTAAATGGCCTAGTATGCTTTCAAAAGACATTATCATTCAACAAGATAATGCAAAGCCTCACATAGCACCCAATGACAAGGATTTTGTTGATGAAGCAACAAAAGATGGATTTAATATCCAACTTGTGCAACAACCACCAAATTCACCTGACATGAATGTGTTAGATCTTGTGTAACACCCCTGAATTTTCGACCCCTTAACGAAACCAAAATCGTAAAGGACGGGAGGAAATTCGGGTGTTACATAAAAGAAAGAGAAAAGAATTTAGATAAACGTAAATATGAACTTTTAAAGGGTGCATGGAAATTTCGGCAGCATCTCTTCTAAAAATCGAACATGTGGCAGAGCATTTAGCAATATAAAAACATTAAACCAATCTAAGGCATCATTGCCTTTAAAATCTCACACCACGGCGGAATGATTCGTCGTCGGCTTCTCAAATTAACATGCCAAGCATGGATCGTGGTTCCAGTGTCGACGTTTGCGTTTTAAAAAGACTTAACTCCTTAAAACCATACAGAGTTATAAACTATGCAGTGGAAACACAAATATACAAGGGAGGACACCAGGCCTCATAACAACACACATACAACCAAAGTTTGCAAAAGGTAACAAGAGCTACAAAATCGAAAGATAGCGGTATGACACAGGTTATGCTTCGCCCTCATCACTTTCCCCCAATGCAATGCAATGCAAAAGAAGCTCCAATACCTGCTACGCCTGTTTATGATCCTCCTGCTCTTAATGTCATTGCAGAGATTGACGAGCACACACTATCCTCATCTACCGGTGCGCCCAACAAAAGGGGCCGGGGATTATAATTTAAAACACTTTGTATCAATTTGTATGCTTTGAACTTCTTGTAACACTTTCCATGATTGTAATATATCTTCGCATTATTTTCATAATTAATGTTTTCTAAGTTCATTATCTTGTAACATATATTCGCATTGTAATATATCATCGCATTATCTTGTATCAAGCTGGTTCGTAGTTGATTATTGGCTGGTTTGTAGTTGATTATTATGAAATAGATGGTATTGAACTAGTTTAATGCAGGGTGCGCTAATTATTTATGGGAATTGAGGGAAAAAAATAAAACGTTGCAGGGCCATAGACCAAACCGCCACATGAGATGGCGGTTTACCAGGAACAAACCGCAACATGAGATGGCAGTTTACCTTGACCAAACCGCTACATCATGTGGCGGTTTTGTCTGAAATATTTATAAAAAAAAAAATTGCCACGTGGACGGTATTGTGGGAATTAATTTTCCTTCCAATGTAATGTGGAAAATATTTTTAAAAATAGCAATATCATGGGAAAAGATCCATAAACTACTCTAAATATATATAAAGTCTTTAAATACTCAAATTACATGAATATTAAATATAGACAGTGGAGTCGGCTACTTGTTTGAACTTTGATAGTCGACTGCTTGAGTGCTTTGAGGGTTAAAAATATTGAATGTAGACGGTACAAATTAGAAACTTTAAAGTGTAAAAGAAGCAAACCCTAGGGCTATTAGAAGAGTAATTAACTAAAGTTGGGTATTGGTACTAATTACTAAAGTTGATTATGGATCATGTAGTAGTACTAGTTTAATAATTAATAGAATTAATTATTTGATAAATAATATATTAAACTAAGTGGGCGCGCGGATATACCCGCGGGTATTTTTTCGGTATCATTACCCGCCCATTTATCTTGGTGGGCGGGTATTACCCGTCCAAACTTTAAATTTTTATGAACCTACCCATTTTTCGAGCCGGATGGGTCGAGCTTGGCGGGTAGCTCGCCCATGAACAGCTCTAATATTCAGCAATACACCAATGACAAACCACACACATTTGAAAACAAACTCTTAAGATAGTGATTCCATTCAACAATAGAGATCAACCATAATCTAATGCATAGAAGAAACTCTATTGGTTCTCAAACCCTAGCCTCTCTTGTGTGTATTAGCCTCACTCCCTACTTGTTCTAAACCCGAAATGGGACTATATATAGCCCTCATTATGTTTAAAAAACTCTAGGAAAACAAGGGCTCAAACCCCAAGCAAACCTGCACACGAAAAAAGAACCGCAAAATAGTATTGGACACACCCGCTCGGACGAGCATCCTAAGCGCTCGAACAAGCGACTTCAGCTGCAGGCTTCTGTCTTGCTTCCTTCGACTGCTTCGAGCAAGCACTTCCTTTGTTGTGCCTTGCCTCGTTCAAGGCAGACTCCAAGACACCTTTGGTGCATCCCCATGCCTTGATCAATGCATCCCTTGTGAACCACACTTGTGTCCTTCGTTGAATAATCATTATGGCACATCAAAGCACCTCTTGTGTTTTACTCACAACACCTTCACATTTGGTAGATTGGGCACTTGTTCTAACAATTTGCAATATTTTGATCTTTTAAAAAATGGTGTCCAATCCAACTTATTTTTCGAGTAAAAAATGGTGTTTTACTCAGCTCATATCTGTACTACTAATTTTACATTACTCTAATTTGTTCTTTGTTCCTATTTATTTGTATAAATTCTTTTGTGTGAATTATTTCAGTTGACAATTAATATTAGCATTCAAATTAAAGGAGAAAAAGAGGTGAACGACGTGTACATTAAATTCTCTATATATAAAAATTTTGCAAAGGAAAAATACTATTCATCAGACATTTGATGAATAGTGTTTTTGCTCACTTAGCGTGTCACTAGACTCATTGCTGCCACTTCACCAAAACTGAATGCCACTTGGTGCCCCTTTAGTCTACCAATTGCCACTTCAACGTCATTTGAGCAATATAGGTGCTTCCCTCCATTTCATCATCTTTTGGTTAATACCCACCAGAAACAAATCTCAAACTCATTTATCTCTTTCTTCCTCCTCTTTCTTCATTAAACTTTTGGGTGCTCAAAACCTCTATGTTTCTGGGGCGACTTGTTAGGAGGCTCGGTTTATCTCTTTTTCTGGCATTTCCTACTTTTTTTTTCATGGTCAAATTAGGCTTCCACATGGTTTTTCTTCTTCATGCATATTTAGACGGAAAGTGGTGCTAGATTTTAAAAGAAAAACGCTTTCTTTTTGTTTTATAAGGTAACCAAGTTAAAACTCTAATTCGTGCATTTGTGTCCTTCTTCATTTCACATCAATCTTTTTCCGTTGCTGTGTATTTTTCATTTCTTGGTTATATGATGATTAAATTGTTTTCACATCAATCTATATAAATTGAAAGAGTTTTAGTTTGTGGATTTTACTTTTATCGCTCTATGTTGTGTGTTTTTCATAATGCTTTATATTTTCTTCGTACCCCAACAGGAGTACGGGTAAGTTTGAGTAAATAAAGCCTTTGAAGCTTTCCTTGTATGTGTCCTTACAGTTGTGAGTAGTGTCTTAGCATTGGGAAGGTAGCATGTCCTTGGGATGCTTTTGTGAAATGATCTTCATATGATGAAACTGATGCACTTTCAGGCTTTCCGCTATCTTAGAGTTGAAAATGAATGTGACGCGCGGGTCGGGTCAGATATTCGGCAGGGTACATGGCCTTATCTGTTTAACCTTTTTATACTACTATGGTTTTGTTTGATTTACACTTTTAGTGATCGATTAATATGGTTTTCTTTGTGTTTATTAGTTATTATCTATGATGAAGGTTTGAATTTTGGTAAATAATGTTTAATTTGCCTTGCGTTGTTGAATATTTGATGATTGATCTAAATTTTGTTAGTGAAAACGAAGTGTTTTGCTGTGTTTACATTTGAGTTGAACATACTTGGGAATGTGTTGTTTATAATTATTGTTGCTTGTGTTAATTTTGTATCTCTGATTTGAATTTCGTTGATTTTGCTCACATTTGCACCCGTCATGACAATTTTTGATATTTTTTCTTTTGTTTCACATTGGATCGTTCTGCCTTTTTGTCAAATCTTGTGTTTCTTGAATCGAAAACCTTACGTTGATGATTCATCTCCTATTTTTTACCGAATTCAAGTCAAGTTTGTTACTTGTTCTTGTTCTCTTATTTGTCAATAGAAAATTTCCCTTATTTTGCATACGTTAGCTACTGCTGCAGCCACAGGTTAATAGTTTTTTCATTTGTCGATTGCATCCATAATTAGTGCATTTTGCAGCGTCAAATGGGTGGTTCTCGACGCTTCAATTTTTCCAAGTTTTATGAAATTTTCTAACATTTTGCAGCCTTGCGTGGGGCTGCAACACTGAAAGCAAGAGCGTTAAAGGATGTGTGGATTTTATTGTGATGAATCGGATGAATCCTACCTGCAGCCACAAACTTGATAATTTAGGGATATGGGGATTTTATTGTGATGAATCAGATGCTTTTGATGTCAAAATGGATGAATCCTACCTGCTTTTCAAGGTAAAAACATTTCATATAATTTGTATTTTTGTGAGTTGTGTTAATTTGATGCTTTAATCTAGAATTTTCGTAATTGCTTTAATCTGAAGCTGATTAAATTTGCTTACCGACTGACCATGTTTTAGATTGTGGTGTTAGAGATTTGTGCATAGAAATAATGAGGTTCAAGTTGTTGTACTAATTTAGTTGGGATTGAATCATTGAAGCTAACAAAACAAATTGGGTATTGTTAGAACAAAATAGAAATGGATCAATGGCAAAGTAATGAAGTTTGCCTAGCTGGTGGATCCCAAAGTTCCCTGCTTGATTCCAGGTTTGTTTCCCTTTACTTTTAATCTCAACGTTAGTGCTTTTTAATTACATAATGGGTGTTGTGCGACAGTGGAAGCAAGGTTGATGAACAATAATGAAACATTAAAAATTCCAACAAACAGAATAAGAAAATGACACAAAAGATTTAACGTGGTTCACTATCAATGTGATAGCTATATCCACCAGCACCGAGATCAAATAATTTCACTATGATCCCAAAGAATTTACAAGATGAATCACACTCACAAATAACAATGGCTCTCTTGTGATCTCTCTCTCAATTTGTGAATAAATTAAATTCCCTAGTACTAACAAGAGGGGGTATATATAATAAAACCATCTTAAAAGACAACTTGGGGTCTAAGTATCCACAAATAACCGACCACAAATAAAGATAACCGTCAAAAACCCACAAAAAAACAAAGATCCGCAAAAATCGCAAAATGAGTCGCGAGCCGTACAATTACTCGGGGGCCGCGACTTGACAAAAACACAAAAAACGATGACCCTAGGAGAAAATTGATAAAATGTTTTCCTTCCAGTGTTTAATTTGTATCGTTTAGCAGTGATACATATTTCCAACCATCCGGATAAAGCCCTTCAGCAAACGTCATAGCATCAACTGGAAAAGAAGAGCAGTTCTTTACCCCCCCCATCTGGAAAAGGTGAAAGCTTACATTTTCTATCCACTCCGGCTGCAATCATCACTCCACTTACCCCCCCAACTACCAGACTCTGAATCCATACAACCTGCTCAATCTGAAGCTGAAGTAAACGTTTGACGCAACTTAGATTATTCTCATGTTGACTCTTCACCCATCTTTGTTTTAATATTTTTTAATATTCATAATTTTTAATATTTTTAATTTTCTTCTATTAAATTTAGGGTATTGTTATACTTCGCCACCCTTTTCATTTTATCGCCACCCCCTCCAAATGAAATTACAAATTTGCCCCTTGATTTAAAATAATATTTTAAAAACAAATAATAATAATAACCATAATAATAATAATAATAATAATAATAATAATAATAACAATAATAATAATAATAATAATAATAATAATAATAATAAATAATTATTTAAAAAAAAAAATCCACTCGCGGATTTTGTGCGAGTGACCCATGGTGGGCTCGCGGATTTCGTGCGAGTGGATTATATATATATATTTTTTTGAAATAATTATTTATTATTATTATTATTATTATTATTATTATTATTATTAATTATAATAATGAATATAAAATAATATTTTAAAAACAAATAATAATAATAATAATAATAATAATAATAAATAATTATTAAAAAAAAAAAAAATCACTCGCACGTTTTGTGCGATTGGGCCTAGGATGAATCGCACAAAACGTGCGATTGGGCCTAGGTCCAATCGCACAAAACGTGCGATTCGTATAATTTTTTTTTTTTTTGAAATAATTCTTTATTATTATTATTATTATTATTATTAATTATAATAAAAATCATCTTTAAAAAATAATAATAATAATAATTACAATAATAATAATAATAATAATAATAACAATAATAACAATAATAACAACAATAATAATAATAATAATAATAATAATAATAATAATAATAATAATATTTTATTAAGTCTAATGGCATATTCGTAATTTTTTAAAATTCAGGGGCAAATTCGTAATCTCATGGGAAGAAGGGGGTGGCGATAAAATAAAAAGGGTGGCGATGTTTAAGGATTGGTTAAATTTATTACTTAATAAAATTAAATATTTTTCATCAACACTTCTTGTAAACCAACTTTAAATGAGAAGAAAAAAAAAACTATTCCCCCTTTTTTTCATAGACTTGCAAAGTGCAAATTATTAGGGTTTCTTATTGTAACATTTGACAAAAAAAATTAATGATTTAGAATGAGAGAATTAAAATATTAAGAATAATATTAGAGTGAGAGCAACCTTTTCCCCATTTAGTTACTGAATTTCGAATCCCATCCAGAGCCAATTCTGCTTCGTTCTTGGTCCTCGTACAGGCGGCAGCAGCCGCGTACAACCCTTCTTGTCACCAGAAACCGAAAATACACAGCAGCAACAACACCCTCCTTGACTGAGACGCTGCAACGGCACCCACACCACCTGCCAGCCTGCGTTTTGGTCAAAATAAGAGGGCTGACAGCCTTCTTGTGGAATTCAAGAGTAAATCAATCACCCCCTCTTTCATTTTTCTCTTGTCTAGTAGAAAGAATTAGAAGGTAAATATCCTATTGAACAATTTCTTGATTTCTTTCTCTTGTTTCCTCTTCTTTCATAGAAATTCTAATTTGTTGTTATTTGATTATATCCTCTTTATTTTAATAATATTTTAATGTCGTATTACGCTCTTTATAGCTATGAATTTAATTGATTGAGTCAAAATTAGTTGGATACTTGTGGATGTGGACCTTATGTTGATTATACTAAGTTAGTAGAGATTGAGATTATGATTTTGTTGAGAAATGTCCTTAATGATGAATTGTTGGGTATTTAGACACTCTTGGATGAATAAATATATGGTTTTGTTTGAGTATCAATGTTGGTAAGTAGAACACTTATCTTTATAGTTAATTAAGTATATAATTTGAAGAATAATGATTGTTGATATAAACTTTAGAGATACCATAGATTACCTTGGGTATATACTTATTGAGGAATATTTGATGATAATGAAGATACTTAATGATTGATGTCCTTGAATAAAATAGATGATTCTTGAAGGTATCGATAAGTATGGATTTAGGATGAATATAAATTTATGTGTATTGTGGTTTTACTCTAGGTTCTTTAATATGTTTAGAAAACACCCTTATGACATAAAATGTTAGAATGTTAAAACAAGGGTCTTGGTTAAATTACGTTCTTAGGAGGAGATATATTATTTGAGTTGTATGTTAGTAGAGTAGGATCGTACACACACTTGTGACATTATGTTATTGTCTTGCTTCTGGATACGACTACGTCGATGAACCCTTTTGTCAACTAATCATAGTTTTGATTTTTGTCAGGGAGAAAAAAATGAGAAAATAATGGTTTAAATTGACATCTCGCTACTTTAAAATTAATCATAGTTTTGATTTTTGGAAAGTTTTTTTATTTAAGAATTTATTATTGAGGAAGAGTAGTTCATATTTGTTCTTACTTTGAATTTGTGATTCACTATTGAATTTTGATGTGTTGATTTTAGAATGGGGAAAAGAAAGCGAAATTCAAAACATCTTGAGCCCTGCTCAACAAAGAGGGTAGAGTCAAAAAGCGGTGAACCAATAACTATAGGAGACGAGGTAGAACTTTGTGACAAGATGTTAATGCACCAGGCGACTGCGGATGAAGGCGTAAGCGAGGACAAGGAGATTAATATTTGTGGCATTCCCTACTCTCTTGTTTGTAACAACACACAAGCAGGTGTCACATTTGTTCTTGAGAAAGCTTCGCTAACCCTTGCTTATGTTGGAAAAGTGAGTGCATTTGTGTCTTTACTTTGAATTATTAACCTTAAATGTTGTATGAAATAATATTTTTATGATAAGTATGTCAATTTTACAACTTATTATTCGCTTTGTGTCTTGTCTTCTTCAGAAGTATCAAATATTATCATCAGATGAGCATGCTGGTTATATGCGCAAGAGGAATTTAAATCCATATAGTTACAGGCCTGACATTGTTTATGAGGTTCGTTTAGTAGCCTTCTTCTTTGGACTCACCATCAAATAGATTTCCATGTACTTTACAATTGTTGACTATGTTGTAGATGATCCAGGTTTTGTTAACCTTGTCTATTTTAGCTTTATTCTCTAACCCTTTATTTTTTAGCAGGTTTACCCATTCTTGATATGACTAAAAACTTTATAGTTTTGAGATTCTGATGGACTATATATAAATATCTCGTTAATTCGTCTACACTTTTTATTTATGTGAAGTGGTACATATGTTTTCAGCCAAAGGTCATTAATATGGAACAACTTTTTTGTTATTGTACACATTCGACCTTCAACCCCCTCCTAGAGTATTTATACTAGTTAGGTGTCCATTATTGTAGCCTTTATTTCTTTAACACTTACTCTTTACTTCGGAAAAATTATGTCATCTAGGCACTCTTGCAAATCATGACTAGTCAACTTTGTATGGCTGGAAGGATAAAGGCAGTGTACATACGGACAGATGAAGGAGTTCTGATCAAAGTAGAACCTTATGCTCGAATACCAAAGTCATTCAGAAGTTTCTGCAATATGATGGGTATGTTTGACCTGATGTTTGTTACCGATGAATTAGGATTGTAAACAATCTGTTTTCATTTCATTGATTTTCATTTATTTCTTTGTATCTGATGAGCATCACATCGGTGTAGCTGAATTACAACAAAAACTCTGTATCAAAGCCAAGGGTAAGGGTGGAAAACTTTTGCGTGTGATTGCCAACCCTATAACCAAGCATTTATCTTCTCCATCCCGTAAGATAGGTAAGATTTTGATTAGGTTGATAATGTTGAAGAATGATTCGATTCCTGAAGCATTAGTTTTGGTTTTACATTTTAATTAATACATTTTTACTTCAGGTCTTTCATTCAGCTCAGAGAAAGCTGTTGAGTTGCGAGAGTATGTCAGTGGAATCAACAGTAAACAAGAGGTTGTGTTTGTGGTAGGTTCTTCTATTTGATTTGTTTTTCTTTGGATTGTTTATGTTTCTACTATTTTCTTATTCTAATACATTGTAATTTGCAGGTCGGTGTGATGGCTCATGGCAAGATTGAATGTGATTACATTGAGGACCTTGTATCAGGTAATTTAATTGATTTACTTCGTTTAGGAAATTAAGAATCTTTTAGGCATAGTTCTGATCGTATAGAAGACATGAATAGAGTTTGATAGGGGTTTTCACTTGGTGATTATATGAATCGTGATAAAAGTAATGGTATTTTATGGAACAGACGAAACTGTAACCAAACATGCTATTAGACTGGAATCACATGGCACACAAAATTCTTATTATAATGTAACCGTGCTTTCTTTGATGTAATAGACTTGCTTTATTACGTACATTGTAATACATACTGATCAATAAGTTCAGTATCAACTTTGAAGTCGGTGTGTGGGTGATTCCTCTTATCCTATTTTCTAATAAAATGATGTTTTTTGCGCATTGAGTCGAAAATGATTTGACTCGATACTTGTCGATCTGTTAGGTCGACCCAACTTGACTGAAATCGGAAACGAACCGACTTGAAAATAACTCAACCGAAAATGATTTGACTTGAAACTTGTCCTGCCTTCCTTTTTGATGATAGGTTGTCTCTTCTGTCCTCTTGCACTTGATCTATTGTTCATAATGATAATGAGTGGTTAAGCTAGACATTATGAAAAGGATGTTACTTTTTAAAAAAAACAAAATCGACCTTATAATTGAGTTTATTATAGATATATGACTTTATAAAGATATTTTTAAGATCATTTTCAGGCCTATGAAAGTCCAGATTCATATCATCAAGTTTTATCGTTTTATATCTGTAAAACACAGTTGTTATTATAGTGTTTACTAATAAAGCATGCAAGATGAGTCTATTTGCATATTATATTGCAATTGTTTGCTATAAAACCTTTACAATTTAAAATCTAAAATGAATATCAAAATTCTAGAAATGACAATTGAGTAATTGCCTCATATTTTCTTATTTGACAGTTTCTCGCTTTCATCTAAGCTCTGAGGATTGTTTGAGACATATATGCATTGCCATGGAAAGGAAATGGAGCGTATGTTGAAGCACAAGTGTGTTAGAGTTTCTTAAATTATATATTACGTCTTAATTATTATTTACAAGTCTGAGGAGTTTAATTCTTACTAAATTTGTAATTTTGTTATTAATTAAGAATATATTGATATTGCTTATTATATATATATATATATATATATATATATATATATATGTATATATATATATATATATATATGTATATATATATGTATATATGTATATATATATGTATATATGTATATATATATATATATATATATATATATATATATATATATGGGTTTAGGGTTTAAGGTTTAGGCTTTATGGTTTGGCTATTGCACGCATGAAGGATGTTGATGGTGATGTTATAACTATTCCCTTTAGGGGTTGCCAAGGCTTAAAGGTCAAAGATTTAGGACCATCCTGTTTTTTTACAGGAATTTTTGTTACTGGCTCTCTCCCAATAGTTGATGCATTAGGGATACATGTTTTACATCTACATTGCCCACAATTATCTTTCATTATACTTGTACAGTTGTACCACATTACAATAATTTTAGTGAATTAATCTATTGCAAATGTACCTTGAGGTGAATCTAACATCTTATACGCATACATTTCTTTCACATTATAAAATTAATAATAATAAATTAGGCTATGTTTTCATGCATACATTATAGGAAAAGTTACTGGAAATAATATATCTTTCAAACTTTAACTATGATAATATATCAACTTTTGATTAACAATGAATAATGCTAACTTCGAGGGGAAAGGGAAGGAGGGGAGGCAGTTGGCTGTAATGGTGAATGCTGGGATGGGTGGTGAAAGGTTGGTAAGGGGTTTTGGTTTTTTTTGCCAAATTTTCCATTTGATTTGGAAAGTTGAACTACAATTTTAACTATCCAACAAGTTATGAAAGCTTGTAATATTTACGGTAATTTTTTCTACGTACTAATGATAAATTCTAATTCATTGAATTTTTTTATATTTCTTTTGAGGGTGTTATTTTGACGCAATAGAATTTTCATTTCCTAATTCACGAATAACCAAGATGTGAGTAGACATGGGAAACGGACCGAATTGGCTATGCTTGTAGCTGGGCATTACATGCTAATGGCACAACGCAATACATTTTATGGCTACCGTAACACCCTGTCATTTCATGCTAATGGCACAACGCGATACATTTCATGGCTACTGTAACAATGGGTGATACAATTCACATTTACTTTTACTTTTAAAAGATGAAGTCTTATTTTGTGTTGAGTTAATGATTTTGACTTGTATTGAATGAATTATGTGCGTGCTAGAGTAATCGAAAACTCATGTTGAATGGGTGATAGTGGTTACTTTGGTATTTAGTTGGTATAAAAAAGTAGTTAGGGGGGACATATTAGTTCTATTCCTAACTATATAGGTGCCCATTTCATTAGAGGAAGGTAGAACCTTAGTTGGGTGACTTATGTGATTTTTGGTCATGCAGTGACGCTTACAGGTACATACATGCAGTAACTAACCCTTATGTACGATTTTCCTTTAAGACATTATTGTTTATTGTTTATTGTGATAATATGCATTGTATCGAAACCATAAGGTACTAGTGAGTAAACTTTATATGAAGAGATATCGATTATGACATCCTTGCGCTTAGAATAGTTTACAGAACGAGAGTATTAGTAGAAGGCAGGGACCATCCCTTTATTTATTTAAAAATTGGATTACGCCTTACTTGGAGTTAGAATGACTGCTTTATAGGTGAATTTCGTATCTTGTTTGAGTTTCTTAGTGGTTGCTATTCCAGGGCACTCATTAATAGTAGAAAGTGGAATCTATTCCCATTTGATAAAGCATTATATTATGATTGGCTGGCGTGACTTAACTGGACTATGTCCGGTTGATTTAATAGTCCCCTAGGTGAGATCCGACGGGACCACTGTATGGGGGTATGAGCATACTTTTGTAATTGGGTGCCGGGTGGCCGATACCGCCCCTTGACCAAGGTGTTACCATGCGGGCTTTGCAAACCTCAATATGGTGGCCTCTTCACTGGATTGGTACCCTAGTGTGTCTTTTGCCCAAAGGTAGGATTCGAGAGGGTCAGCTGGCGGAGGTATGAGCTCATACTTTTCCATGGGTGCCGGGTGGCCGATAACGTTTTTGGCCTTGTCACTATGCCATGAAGTGGAGAAAAGATCTGTTGATTGAATGTTACTCATTGATAGAAAGTTTATTCATTCATAGAAAGCTTACACATTGATAGAACGTTTACTCATTGATACAAAATTTATTCAATGATAGAGTAGTTTATGCTAGTCAGAAGTGCGCCTAAGTTAAGTTATCTCAAGGGAGTTACCGGTCCCAAAGATAGGTTATGATCACACTTACTTTAAGATAGACAAGCTCTATAAGGTCATGTGTTAGATAGTCTGTTAATGCCTTGGTTGAGTTGATACTACGCGTGTTTTACAAGAGTTTATGTTTTGAGAAAAGGAGTGTGAAGACCTCAATTCTATCCAAGAACACATGGTTCGGGTTGGAAGGGACGTAATGAGGTTAAGAAGTATAGGTGGACGAAAAACGGTTACTATTTGTACTTGTTTCTTATGAAATCATCTTATGTTGTCGTATAACATAATATTATCTAGTAGTTGGCCCTATTATATTTGATGCTAGTTATTGACGTGTACGTGTTTGTATTTATGTTTGTTTGTTTGATGACTTTCTATGATTGTCCTGCTATGACACATTGGTCTTTGTTCTGATGTCGAGCATCAAGAGGATCATAGACAGGCGTAGCAGGTATTGGAGCTTCTTTTGCATTGCATTAAATTGCATTAGGGAGAGTGATGAGGGCGAAGCATAACCTGTGTCATACCTAGAGGTGAACACGGTCCGGTTTGGTCTGGTCTGACACTAAAATCAGACCAAACCAGAAATTCCGGTCTGAAAATTTTTCGGACCGGACCGGACCGTTTAAATCACCAAAACGGACCAGACCAAATCGTTTTACAATGGTCTGGTCTGGTCTAGTCTACGGTTTTTTATTTTTATATTTTCATCCAAATTAATACATGTATTTATGCAAATATTTCATACCTACAATCAATAAATATAATAATTTGTAATTAGTTGATAACATCAACATCATTCAAGTATATATTGCTATATAAAAAAAGCTACATCTTAAAATATCTAGGTAGCAACTTAATTTTTTAAATACAAAACTATGATTTTTGACCATAGTACGGTTTGCGGTCCGGTTTGGTCTAAAAAATAAAAAAAACCGAGACCAGACCGTAAACCGTAATTTAATTTGAAAAAAAACCAGACCAGACCATCTAAACCGTAGATCAGACCAAATACTAAAATTCCGGTTTGGTTTACGGTTTAGACCAAACTTTGTTCAGCCCTAGTCATACCGTTATCTTTTGATTTTGTAGTTCTTATTTATCTTTTGTAAACTTTGATTGCATACGTTTTGTTATGAGGTCTTGTGTCATTCTTTTTCCGCTACGTAGTCTATAACTCCGTATGATTTTAAAGAGTTACGTTATTTTAAAACGCAAGCGTTGACGCTGAAACCACGATCCTTGCTTGGCATGTTGATAAAGGCGTCAAATTAGTTTGGTTATGTTATCTACCTATATATCCTTGTCACATCCTCAGTTTTTAGTAGAGATGCGGTAGAGATTTCTCCTTTTAAAGTTAATCTATCAAATTTCTTTTCCTTTTCTTTTTATGTAACACCCGAATTTTCTTCCATCTTTCACGATTTTGATTTTGTTTTAAGGGGAGTTGGAAATCCTGAAATGTTACAGCTAAACTAAGCCCGACACAACTGTCACATTTTTTTTAGCATGCCTTATTCGTGCCTCGTTCACCTTTATCAAACTTGGGCACAATCTTACTGATACTTCACTTTGTGGCCCGCGTGTTGCCCTGGGTTTAGCCCATTCTTATTTGCTTTAGTTGATGAATTATACTCTTAAATATGCAACTCTTACGTTATTTGTTTGAATATTTTTTTAGATTGTTACTTTCTATTTACTTTATAAATAATGTAATTTTTTTCTCAATATTATTTTCTTATAATACTATAAAATTTTCAACAATAAATAATTTAATAAATCAGGTTAGCAAAATAATAATTGGTGAGTTTTATTTCAAAATTTACTATTGTAATTTTTAGCAATAAATAAATTAATAAATCAGATTAACATAATAATTGGTGAGTTTTAATTCTAAATATACTAATGTAATTTTCAACAAATATAATATCCTTATTTATTTATTTAATCAATTTTTTTATATTTTATTTTTTGAGTTAAAATAAAATGTATATTTTATTTTAAAAGAAAAAGATTTTAACTTTCCAAGAAAATGCTAACTATTTGCTGAATGAAAACAAGAATTCCGATTTCTTGACATCTTTTATGAGGTTAATTGCTTTAATCCAATGTTGCTTTGATCCAATCTTGTTTATAATGTTATTTTAAGTTATTAAAATAACGTTTATTTTTATATTTTGTCTACTTGTTTAGTGTTATTATATTCTAATGCATATCATTTTTCTCCATTTTTTATTATCTTAATGCTCTTATTTTTTTTATTATTATTTTTATTTTAAATATTCTAAATTACCAAATATAGATCTTATATCTAATAATTTTCCATATATTTGTGATGTTTGTTTTTCATCTACTTTATTTATGTGATGTTAGTATTTTTTTTCCTTTTGTTTTTTTATTTAATTCTAGACTTCTGTCTTTTCATTTTGTAGTAGAGTTTTGGTCAATAAAGCTAAGTTAAAAACTCATTAAGAGTTTATTTATATAATACGGTACATCTAGGGTGAGTTTATTTTAGGGAATTTTTCTCCATTTTATATTGTTTGATATGGTAAAAGATTATCTATAATGATTCAACCACACAATATAAATAATCTTTCTTATTTTAATAATAACGTCTCAAGATAACAAATACTAAGTTAAAGAAAAAACATTTTTTTAGTTTACTCACCCTAGTTTCTTTACAAATGAATTAGCCTTTTCTCAATTCAATTTGTATTGTACCTGGTGATTTGATTCTATGATCAAATAATGTATTCTTTTATAGAGAAAAAAATACATTATTCTAGAAGTCCTTCACAACTCAAATCATTCTAGAATTCACTTATAATTCACCATGTGGTGCAAATCTAATATGGACACCTTTATTACCTTTATATTTGTGCAAATCCAATGTAGAACATTTGTCTAGACATATTCAACTTGAATTCTAAATAATTATAAATAGTTTAATAAGCTAAAACACTACTCAAAATATCAACAATGTGTGGTTTAATAGTGTAGATAGTTATTTTCAAATTGTTTACGTAGCTATTACATTTCAACATCCAAAACAACATCTTAATTTTTTCTGTAACAACACATAAATATCTATAAAACTATAACTATACACTTGCAACCAATAGCTATTATTTAAACAACTAACATATCAGCATCATCATAAATAGTATATCCTACGTATAGAAAATTATTATGATGAGGTGTCTATAGATGAAACAGTTGTTAAGAGTATAACCAAGTACAAGTATTTGGGATGGGGAGATTGACGGAGATGTAAATCATCGTATACAGGCGGGTTGGCTCGAGTGGCGAGCAGCCACCGCAGTGCTATGTGATAAGAAATTCCCAAGCAAGTTATAAGGAAAATTCTACCGGGCGACAATCAGAGATGCTCTACTATATGGGACCGAATGTTGGCCAGTAAAAAAGAATTTCGAACATAAGATGGAAGTTACAGAAATGCGTATGCTGAGGTGGATGTGTGGGCACACATTGATGGATCGAATTAGGAACCAAGAGTTTAGGGACAAACTAGGGGTGGCCCCTATATCTAGAAAAATACACGAAAATAGATTGAGGTGGTTCGATCATCTGCAGAGAAAGACTTTCGACGCCCCTGTGAGGAGAGTAGAAAGCATCATAGTAGAGGGTAAGAGGAGTCGAGGAAGACCTAGGAAAACTTGAAATGAGCAAATAAAAGTTGATTTGCATGATTTAAGCCTCTCTGCAGACATGACTAGAGATAGGAGCAGTTGGAGATAACATATCCATGTCTTAGATTACTGATGTCCTCTCAGTCTACCTTTTAGTGTCCTTAACCTCTTGCTTGTATCGTTTCTTTTCTATTAGTTATTTGTTTTCCTTTTGTAGTGGTTCTACCTTTTACAGGTCTCTATGTTATCTTTCACGTGTAATCACATCCCGTTATCTTTCTCGAGTCGGGGGACTCCTTTGATCGCGCTCTCTTTTATGGATATGAATTGTCGCCGTCTTTCCCACCCCAGATCTTGAGTTAATTCCTTCGCTCTTTTTCCTTTTCTTTTATTTTGATTAAATACCCAAAATTTTCCGCTCCTTCTCACGACATCTAGCCCAAACATCAGCCAAACCCCAATCCTCATTCTTTGAAGCTTCCCTTCAAATCCCAAAAATGGCGGACTGAAAGTCCTTCGAAACCCAACAATGGCGGACTGAAAGTCCTTCGAACCTTAACAATGGCGGTTGTTGTCACTGCTCTTTTCCTTCTCTTTTCAACATCCTCTGAAATTAGGGTTGAAATTTGTTCTTTTCTTGATAAATCCTTCAATTCATGAACAAATCTTGTTTCCATGATTCTTCTAACTTCGAATTTCAGCAATAATCGAAGCCAACAATCATCTTTGTTACATCTGGTTCCCTGATTTTCAGAAATAACAACATGTATAATTCGTTCTTTCTCTGAATTTCAATTCTATGATTTTTGATCATGAAATTTCGATCTAACCCTTCTCTCCCTCTTAATTCATTTGATTTCTTTGAACCTAACAGCAGCGCCATGAATGTCGCCCAACCTTCTTAAGCATTTTCGAAGAACCGTGCCTTTTTCATCTCGCTTCTTTCGGCAGATTCCAGTATTCAAGTCTCTTTTGTTAATTTTGTTATTTGATCTTGTTAGCCGGATCTTTCGGATATATGCAATTGGATTACCATTTCTTGATTATATTCAATTGCCATACTCTTACCAAATTAATCTTTTCAATCAAAAACCTCATGAAGTTGAACATTTGAGATTCATTGTATAAGTTGCTCAATTAAAAGAAATGGACAATTGATAATTAGTAGTAAATTGTGGAATGTGGATTAATTTGATGGACTTTGATAACTAGTATGAGGTTATAAAGATTAAAGTAGAGAAATTGGTGGAAAATGTTGTTAACTATAAGGTTATGGATGACTTGAAGCTCTTGAATGAATTAAGAAATTCTCTTGGAAATCATTGATAGTGGGGTGAAATATTAGTTGTTATTAATTGAATAATTTAATATTCTTGAAGGGATTATTAGGTTATTTGAGGATTTTCGATGTTGGGGTTAAAGGTACATATTGGTGTTTAATTGGAAAATAAAGAGAATTACGAAGGTGGATAATTATTAGAAGATGTAAATGAATTTTAGAGCATGACTATGTCGCCTTGATGGTCTATTGTGGTTTGAGTTCGAACATGCACAATTCTTTTATGATTAGATATATTAGAATAGAAGCTTGAACTAAGTTGTTGTCATAGGAGGAGATGCAATGAGTTATATGAGCCTAGTTTGTAGTATCGTATGCTTTGTTGTGATGTTATATTTGTTATGCTTCAAGAGGCGACATCATCGAGGAACCCTTCTAGTGATCGCGGAGAACCAGACTTAGCTTCTTGAAGCGTTTTTGGTGAGTAGTAGCAGTTCCTTAAAGGGTCTAGCCAGACTACATTCTTGAAAATAAACTTTTTACTAAAGCTCTTTTGAAATTGAAAATTGTTGAGACAAATGTTATTGTGAATGCTAATGTTGATATTATGATATGGTCAATGGATCGGGCTTGCGAGCTGGTCATTGACGGAGTTGAGGAACATTGTTCTCTGCTCCCTGTTTTTGAAACGAGTTGTCATTCAGATATTAACTAGCTTCACCCAAGAGCGACATAGCCATAAAGCTATGGGGCACCTCTCAAACTAGACTCCTTGTGCGCACATAGATCTAGGAAACTGATATTGCTTTTAAACCTTTGTTTTGATTTACTGTGTTTTATTGTTTTGGATTGTTACTTCTTATACAGTTTAATCTGATCCCTTGTTGTTTCCATCTTTTAGTTGTTTACAGATCGGATCCGGTTGGAAACAATGGGTTAGTGGAGTTAATTTGAGTTCCTAGAATGTTATATTGAGCTGAGCACGTGGGAATTTATAGTTTTGTATTAGGATTTTGATAAATTTATATTAATCTTGGTTGTGTTGGTTATATTAGACTTGAAGTGAATTGTTTGATTACCTTGTGTTTTAGTTTGCTTTGAGAATTAGCCGAGTTAGTTACGTTAAGGAGCTGGTGACCCCTTTGCTCAAGTTTTGGAAGTGTGATTCAAGTTTCTTGGGAAATGAACCCCGTGATGACCCTGTTTACTCAGTCAACGGTAAGTCGGGTTGTTATAATTAACTCTGAATATATGAAACCATTATTTATAAAATTTATTTTATTAAAATATTTATCATTTTATTGGAATAACTAATAAGATGATTGAAAAAGAGTCGATTATACTTTTATGATAAAAATTGGTTTAGATTTACAACAGTTCGATCTAAACTTCGTTGGGTTTAAATCGGTTTGAACCGAATCGAGTTCGGTTTCGAACATGATTCGGGTCGGATATAACTCGGGTCGGTCTTTATTAGATTCGGATGATCTCGATTAACGATTAGTGTCGGTTACAAAAAACGGTTACAGTTCGGATTCAGTTTTTTTCTATTTTCGGTTGTCAACCGGTTCGGGTATAACTTTGGGTCGGGTAATGTCAGTTCGATAAACCTAAAAGAGGAAAACACTTCGGGTCGGTTTACTTTCGGTTTCGATTCAGGTTTTTGGGTCGGATTACTTTTGAATAGTTCTAATGGTGATTAATGGGTTTTTCTAAGGAATTTTATTTTGATGAGAAAATTTGTGTAAACAATAATTGAGGGGTTTTAATGGTGGTGGTGTTGGGGTGGGAAAATGGTGGTGATTGGAGAGGGGCAGAGAAAGGTTGGGAAGAAGGGTTTAATTGGAGGTAATTGGGTAATTTGGTTAGATTAATGAATTTAATTGAAAGTCAAATGTCATTTAGCATGGTCAACAGTCATTTAGCAGACTATTCGACGAAGTGGCTGTATCGATGTCGTGTTTGGTAATTTAAAGGCAGTTGTTTGTAAAAGAATAAAAAAAAAATCAAGGTCGTTTATTCTAAAATGTCTAAACTTTAAGACTGTAGTTGGTAATTGATCTTTTTTTTTAAAAAAAATAACATATTAACTTGTGCTAACAAAAATAAATATTAATTACATTAAATTATATAAAGTATTACAACTATTAATAACACACTTCAAAATCAAATTTAACATAAAAATATATAAAACTATTTTATAAATGTTTAAACAAAAATAAATTGTTTGTCATAAAATATATAAGCGACTTGCATAAAGATAGTCACAACCTAAATATATTAGGATTAAGCATTGCATTTAAGTAACCAACAGTATAATTAAAAAAATTCTAATAAAAGTATATTATCGTTTAACCATTTTAAAATATCCAATACACTAATTAAATAATATTCATTTAATAAATAAAATTGGTAAGACTTTATAAATAATTGAAAAAATGAAATAAAATATATGGTTTTCTAATACATTAAATGATATGACCTAAAAAGTATAAAATCAATCAATATGAATAATTTTATAATCATAATTAAAAAGTAATAAAGTGAAAGTCTCTCAAATAGAGCTATTCAAAAGTGATCCGACCCGAAAACCTGAACAGAAACTGAAAGTAAACTGACCCGAAAACCTAGTAACACGCATTCGAAATATAACCAATCCGAAATACAACCGAATTGAATGATGACATCTGTCTGAAACCGACCGGATCACTCGAATGAACACCTTTACTCTCAAAGATATAAATATCTCATAACAGCAATGACATCACTATTGGGTTTTGGAGGGAAAATTTTAGTTGAAGTTGTGACACATAAACAATATTAAATAGTGATTTAGTAATAGTTATAGATAGATGTTATCCACAAATTCAATTGAATAAAAAATTACACAAAATTTAATAAATTATTTCAATTTATTATTTTAAAAATAAAGTAACCATTTTAATTGTAGTTAGCTATTTCAATTGAGAAGATTTTGTGTAAAAGCATTGTAGATTGAATTTCAATTGAGGGGCAAAAGTAATGATCATGATATTCAAAATTAATATTGATGTAAAGCATAATTAACAAATTCTTTTAATACAGTATGCAATTTCAAAAATTATGAAAACTTTCTAATAACTTTATATTTTAAACATTTAACATATATGATATATTTTTAATTTTTGAGGTCCTGTACAGTTAAACATGTTGAACCTACTTAAAATATCCCTTCAATATTTGTAGAGCTGTTTAAAATTGACTCGACTCGAAAACCTGAACCAAAACTAAAAGTAAACCGACCCGATAATGTGTTCCTATTTTAGGTTTATCGAACTGACCTTAACCGAACCGAAGTTGTATCCAAACCGGTTGACAACCAAAAATGGGAAAGCTGAAATCGAGATTACCCGAACATAATAATGACTGACCCGAGTGATATTCGACCTGAATCATGCTCGAAACCGAACTTAGTCCGACTAAAATCGACTTAACCCGAACGATCGAACTATTATAAACCTAAACCAATTTTTAACATAAAAGTACGATCGACTCATATTCAATCATCTTATTAGTTAATCTAATAAAGTGATAGATATTTTAATAAATTAAATTTTATAAATATATGGTTTCATATATTTAGAATTAATGATCAAGGGTCAATGTTTATTTAACTACTTTCGAATTAGATGAAAACTAATAGAACTTTATAATTTTAATTTCCGGTCAAACAAGTAAAAGTAATAAAGTAATAATGATTACTAATTGATTTGTATTTTAACTGTTTTGCTTTAAGTAAAGGGAAACTTATCATCAATTAAAAAATGACGAACAATTTAATCTGATATTGACTTGATCGATAGTAATTAGTAATTCGTAACCGAAGTCTACTTGAAAAATACCCGAACTTAATCTGTACCCGGTAAAACTGAATCAATTATTAACCGATAATAACCCGAGACCGATTGACACTCGACTCAAACATCAATTGACGCCGAAACGATGCTAACCCTATAACTCGAATAACCAATCTTCAATTGAACCATGACTAATCGGCCCGACCCGAGTGTGACCCGTCGTAAGCTCTTTAGAATTGCTCCTGCCATTCCCGGTTGAAAAATCAGCTTTCCTCCAATGGTGCTGTTTTTGGGCCTGTTAGTTTTTGTTATGGGTATCCTGTGGGGTTAGGATAAGGATTAGGATTAGGTTTAGGCGGGGGATTTGATTTTAAACATGGATTGATGAGAGGAGGAATGTTCAAGCCATTTAGACAAAATGATGAGGGAGACTTGTGGAGATTTCTAGCTGTTGATGTTGATGAAATTTCACCAAGATTCTACAAGCCCTTGCAAGCAGAAAAGATGAATAAATGTCATCAATTTCTCAAGAAAATTATTAGATATTTACATTTCACTATTAAATTATTTCACTAACTTCTATTTTTTTTTCTTTGCTCTACTGCTCAACATAAAAATGGCTTGGACTAGTTGTACTATCAATCTAGGAATTTGGGTTCAAACATCTTCAATTTACAAGACTTTGAATATCTTGTTTCTGGAAAACTCATTTTGATTAGGCTTCTTAGTCACCATTTTAGATATTTGTCACCTATTAATCTTGCCTTCTCATAATAATTACAATATGGTAATGATAAGATTGGGGAAAGAGTGGGGAATTATGGTAGTGGGTTTGTTTAAGAATATGGAAAGCTTTTTTTAGTTTCTTAAAGAAAAAATGGTGATTAAAAGAGATAATGAAGATTGGCTTGAGTTTTTGCCAAATTTTAAGGGGTTGTTATTAAAGAAGGGGGTTTTGTGGTGGTGGTGTTGGGCAGGGGGATTGGTGGTGATTGGAAAGGGGTAAAGAGAGGTTGGGGAAGAAGGGGGTAATTGGGGAATTAGGTTAGATTAATGAATTTAATTGAAAGTCAAAGGTTATTTAGCATGGTCAACGGTCATTTAGCAGGTCATCCGGTAAAGCGGTTGTAACGATATCGTGTTTGATAATTTGAAGGCTGTTGTTTGTAAAAAAAAACTTCAAGGCTATTATTTCTAAAACGATTAAACTTTAAGGTTATAGTTGGTAATTGATTCTATTAAAAAAAATCATAATTTTGTATTGTCTAGTTCATGTACGAACTGTTAAGTCCTTTTATTCATAAATAAACAAGTAAAAGTATAAATATAAGGAAAAATTGACCACAATAATCTAACTTTTTCTTGATTTTTCTACAATAATCTCAAGTATCGAATAATCATAAATAATCTCAAGTATTAGTATTTTTTACTGTGGCACACTTGCTTTACCTGTTACCGAAAAGATAAATGAATATTATTATTTTTGTTTTGTTTACTTTATAACTCAACTCTCCTTCATCAACCATGGCCTTTGGAAAGAACTTGAAAGGGTAAGAAGGGAGGCAAGAAAAAGTTGTTGATGTCAAAGACTAATGATAATTTCATTACCCTCTTCTCACCTAACTAATCATTTCATCTCCTTCCTATCTAATCTCAATTCTCTTCTCGCTCAAAAAGGATGAAGCAAAAGAATTCATTTCATCTACTTTCTATCTAATTTTGTACTTCATGATCATAGCAACGGTTAGAGATGGTGAACGACAATAAGGGGGGGTGAATTGTTATTTAATAGGTTTAAGTGTTTTTGCCCTATTTTTGCGGAATTAAAATTTAAACTTAATGCGAAAAAGTAAAAGGAGACAACACAATTTTACGTGGAAACCTTCTAGGCCTAAATAGAAGGAAAAACCACGACCCCCGGGATTTCAAAATTCTCTACTAATGTTTTAGGCAATTAGTTATAATTACATAAAACGAATAAACAAAACTAGGCCAACTTCTCTTTCTCTTTCTCCTTCTCCTTCTCCTTCTCTTTCTCGTTCTCTTTCTCTTTCTCTTGCTTCACTCGAAGCTTCTCTCTTCTCCCTTAAACTTTCCCAAGTCTAGTTACAATAATTCTCTCAAATACCCTTTACAAAGGCCAAATTCTAAGGATAAAATTAAAGAGCTGCACAAGAAAATATTATAAGTTAATTGGCAATTTTTGGAGCAAAATATTTCTTATTTTATTTTGATCTCTCACGTATGGACACTCCTCTTTTCTCTCAAAACCGGTTAAAGAAAAATTATTCACGTAGCTAGTAAAAGGAATAACTACCCACTTCATCCTTATTCCCGAGAAAGGAAAAGTAAGTGGATCTTGAATTGCAAGCAAGGAAGTCACGGTTATTTTTCTAAAAAATAGGCAAAGACTCACAGTTATTTTTCTAAAAAAATAGGCAAAGTATTTTTTTCTTAATTAAGCCCATATTGCAAGCCTATTTAAGTGGAGAAAAATAAGGAAATTTTTTTTTCACTTTAAGAAAATGTGCGGTTATTTTTAAGAGAGTTATAAAAATATTTTGCCAACTAACTTATCAAATAAATAATGCTAACAAATTAATTTTAACCAATACATCAACTAAAAATCAGAAAATATATTCAACAGAATTTTTAGTTGACGTAGATTCTCCAGACTTGCGTCTTGGGAATAGAGCACTATCTCCATCAACAAGTATCGTCAGATCATCAAACTTGGGAACAGTAGACCTCCTGTCTACATTTGACATCCTAAGCGATCTTCCTTATCTAACTTCCTTGAATATATTTGACGTTTACAATGTTCATGGACCAAGTCATAGGCACTATCAACGATCTTTATCAAGACCGGATATCGACCTGCACACAATCTCTAAAATACATTTGTTTATACTACGTGTACTCATAATCAAAACCTAAGAGAGTCAACAATGATGTTAAAGATAAGCAGAATAGGTGAAAAATTATACAACATTGAACCTGTTGTTGCATTTGATTATTTCTACATCATCTGGGACACCAATCAAGGTCCATAAAAATTTAAGAATATGTGCAGACTGTCATAATGCAATTAAATTAATTTTCCAAATTAAGTTCTAAAAAATTATTATGGTTTTTCATGGAAAAATGGAGTGAAAAAAATAAAAGTGTTTCAAATATAATGCACAAGAAGAAAAAAAATGAAGTATTGTTTTTCAGATTTTAATGTAGGAGAAATAAGAGCATTGTTTAACAGTTTAATTAATGGAGGACAAGAAAGCTTTTAGCCTACTAATGGAAGAAGAAGATGATTCAAAAAAAAAGTGAATATATGACCTGGTATAACCGGTCAAACACACAACAAAAATGCCATAGGAAAACAATAGCAATGCTTGAAATTATTTATGGTTAATTATTACTTGGATTATTATAGGAAAATCAGAAATAAGTTGGATTATTGTGGATAATTTTTCCTAAATATAATTATACTAAATATATAATTCATTTTTTTTATTTAGTTTTCATGAACTATTTTTCGCAATCATCTCCGCGTTTGTGCATGTAAAGTATGATACAAATCATACAATGTATATAATATATATAATTATTCAGAGTGAAATGGATAATGTAAAATTTATTTATTCAAATTTTAATTTCTTAAATAATATAAATATGTCGAAAAATTTAATAAAGCGGTA